>NW_011494951.1:8858248-8908367 GCF_000754665.1 Bison bison bison | reverse complement strand
AGGGTCTTTTCCAATGAGTCAGCTGTTTGCATCAGGTGGCCAAAGTATTGGAGTTTCAGCTTCAACATCATTCCTTCCAATGAACACCCAGGACTGATTTCCTTTAGGATGGACTGGTTGGATCTCCTCGCAGTCCAAGTGACTCTCAAGAGACTTCTCCAACACCACAGTTCAAAAGTGCCAATCTTCAGTGTTCCGCTTTCTTTATAGTCCAACTGTCACATCCATACATGACCACTGGAAAAACCATAGCCTTGACTAGACAGACCTTTGTTGGCAAAGTAATGTCTCTGCTTTTTAATAGGCTGTCTAGGTTGGCCATAACTTTCCTTCCAAGGAGTAAATGTCTTTAAATTTCATGGCTGCAGTCAGCATCTGCAGTGATTTTGGAGCCCCCCCAAAATAAAGTCAGCCACTGTTTCCACTGTTTCCCCATCTATTTGCTATAAAGTGATGGGTCTGGATGCCATGATCTTAGTTTTCTGAATGTTGAGTTTTAAGCCAACTTTTTCTCTCTCCTCTTTCATTTTCATCAAGAGGTTCTTTAGTTTTGTAGCCTGGCAGGCTACAGTCCATGAAATTGCAAAAGAGTTGGACACAACTGAACATCTGAGCAGAGTACAGCACATGGTTGATGCAGCTATGCTTAAAAATAAGAAATGGAAATCTCTTTGGATGGAGGAAGCCAGTATAGAGTATGACTCAGCCCCTAGAGGGTCAAATCCATAGAAGCAACCCCCCGGTTCAGGGCACACTCTGGGACAAATGGAAGCTCCTGTATTTTGGTTCAAAAAACTCAACTGGAAACAAAACTTTTAAGAGATTCAAGACCTATTGACTACAGATCATGCTTTCTACCATCTACAGGTAAGAGTCAAAATACCTTTGCACAGCATATGAGCCTCTATGACTTAGTTCTGTCTACTATCCATTCCATAATTTCTTCTCATGTGAAAAAAACCAAGCTTGCAACAAATCAGTTATTTCGAAAACTAACAAAATAGGCAATAGAACTAGGCGTGTATATTTCCAGATCAAAGGAAGTGATCTGTGTGCTTTAACTGATTAAACCTCATCTGGAGTTTTCTCTGTGTCCAACTCTGGGACTTATGTTTCCAAAAAGACAAGGACAAGATGGGGAAATAATCCAGTGTGAGGAGCTCACCGGCAATGAAAAGATATGTCTTGTGTGGATATATTTCGCTCAGAGAAATCTTTCAACTCCCATGATGTCTATTTTCAACTGTTTGTAAGGTAACCGTAGATGATGGAGCAGGCATGTTTCAGGAAAAAAAATTTAGAGCCAATGTGTGAACCTTGCAGGAAGTCAGACTCAGCTCTGGACAAGCACTAACCCTCACAGGAATTGACTATTGGGAGCAACAGCAAGTCTTCTGTAGCTGGGACTGTCCATCTACAGACAACATGCTCAGTGTGAGAGAGTGACCTTGTGCATGGAAGAGTCTAAATGACCTGAAATGTACCCCTCTCTTTGTGACAGTCACGATCAACATGTTCTAGATTTCTTAGAGATGTCCAGAAGTCTTGAAGAGAACAGGAGTTGTCAAGAATGGAGAAATAAGAGAGAGGAGAATATGAGGAAGATGGGATTAACATTAGAGAAACTCTGAAATCCGTTAACTGGGCCTTCTAGAAACTCTATTTCCTCTTTCTTGCCCAGTGACATACTTGCCCCATTCTCCATGCTATTGTCTTTGCCACTTTCAAGATACTCCTTAATTAAAGGGTTAGCAATAATTCATGCTAACATGTAAATGACTTAGAGAAACCCACAGTCTTTTCTGCCTAGAGTCATTGCTTATCAGTAAGTGATAAAAGCTAAGTAATAGACTATAGAAAGTACAGTCATTAGCTATTTGCAAGGGAGAAATCAAGGGTTATATTTGCAGGTACATTTGCCAAGCGTTGATAACAAATAACAGAAATGTCCTTTAACTTCAGCACAAAATGTATCTATTTGAAGAACACTGGGGAAGCTCTCGGAAATGAGGATCAGTAACCACACTTTAGGAAATATATGAACCAGGGAAGCCCTGAGGGCCTGGGAAGTAGAACAGGTGAACCTTATCTCCCATGGCTGCTACAAGAAAACTTTGCTCTACCTGCTGCCATGGCCATCATATCTGCGTATCTAACTGAACATTCAGATTCTCAAAAGGCAGAGAATGATGGTGGATCTTGGGTCTTGTGACCACCTTGGAGGCCAAGAGAGAAAGTTCTCAGGCCAGGTGGTGCAGGTAGAAGCATAAAGGAAAGATAACCAGTGTGAAGGATTGAAGGCAAAGGAAGAAGAGGGCAGCAGAGGATGAGATGGTAGATAGCATCACCCGCTCAATGGACATGAATCGGAGCAAACTCCAGGAGACAGCGAAGGACAGGGAAGCCTGGCGTGCTTGGAGGTGCAAAGACTCAGACATGACTTAGTGACTGAACAACAACAAAAAGACAGCCGGATGTAGGAAAATGCATGAAAGAGGGACAGAGGGTCTTTTGAGCAACCTAAAATCACATCACACAAAGTCTTGAGAGTCGTCTCATGTCACCAACAAATCCAGTACCGTCACCACGATGCTCACAATGCTTGAGTGTCTCCCAGGTTCCAACAGGAGAAGTCCAAGTTCTGTAGCAAGTATCCATGACCCACAAAGCCTTGCCCTTGACTACTTTGTTGCAGTGGAAAAAGTTTTTCTATTTTTTTCTCTTGCCCTTTGATGGGTTCTTTTTTAACTTTAACCATTCCTAGTCTGTAGTCTGTAACTAATCTTTTTGATTTTAACTGTTCCTAATCTGTAGTTTGTTTTTCAAGAGACTGACCTGATATGTCAGTTACATCCCACACCCATCACCCTCTAACTCTGCAGGAGCTATGTTCTGCACCTGTGTATGTGTGCATGTATGCTCAGTGGTGTCCGACTCTTTGCGACCCCATGGACTGTAGCCCGCCAGGCTCCTCCTCCTTTGGAATTTTCGATGCAAGAATACTGGAGTAGGTTGCCAATTCCTTCTCCAGGGGATCTTTCCAGCCCAGGGATTGAAACTACATCTCTTGAGTCTCCTGCATCAGCAGGTGAATTCTTTACCACTGCCCTACCTGTATATTATCCTTTAACTCTTTTTTATCACATCCTGTATCTGGTGATCACCTTTACAGCACTGTTTGCAGACCACCCCTTGTAGATTTTCTCTTTTTGCATTTCAGAAAGAAAGCCGCGGTGCAATAAACAGAAGACAATGGACCCAACGACCCGGGCTACCAGACACCAGCATATGACTGTGTTCAAAACAATGCAAGAGGAAGAAGAATACAAGATGCTTACAACTTTGTCCCTTATCACCTGCCTCTGACTGTGCGCCCTCCTCTGTAAGATCCTCCAGATTCCTCACGGAAGGCAGGGCACAGACCTAGAGGCATGAACCTACTGTGTCTTTCCTCCACTGGCTCAAGATTAAAGCCACCTTTCTATTTCCTCCCAACTCTGTCTCCATAATTTTGTTATTTGACTTCGGTGGGCAGAGAAAGCCAAGATTTTGGTGATAACGACTTCACTGGCTGAACGACCACTGGGTTACCTTTCTGGCTGCCCAGCCAGATGCCCAGCCACCATGTGCCCTGGAATTCGTGGTCCTGACATCCCTTCTCCATGCAGCCCCCTTCCCATTCCCGCCAGCTTTAAGGTTTCCTCTTTGACCTCCTAGATAATGGAACAACTCGACGGGCTGCATCCACAAAGCTCCTGCTCGGTTTGGTGTCTCCACTGACTCAGGTTTTATTTTTGAGGTTTACAGTTTTGTTGAATGTGTTTCCCATGAGCCGCCTCATATCTCTGGTAGCACAAGGCAGGATCTAAACAGATACGGTCCTTGGGAGCATCAGAGTTAGGCCAGAAGTAAGGGTGAGGTGCAGAACCATAATCTTTCCCTTTCCTTCTCTCTACTTCCAAGTCAGAGTAAACAGAGCTTCGTATTGCCTGCTGCGTTGTAGGTGCTCAATACACACTCACTTGAACAGCTACCCAGGGCAGAGGGCTTTTACTCCTCACCACCAATGACCAGGCCCAGATCCAGGTCTCATGAAGCCTGAGGCTTACTCAGTTTGCCTGGCCCTCTTGGGAAAAGAATACAAATTCTTATTTTGGCAGTTTTCAAAAAGACAGATGGCAGGAGGAGTGCCTTGAAATAGACTCCTGTAAGAGAGAGACGTGAGGCAGAAACGTCTTACCTTCCTGGTAAATCCTCCTCTGCTCATACCCGTGTCATTTCACAGAAGAGAGTCAGGGAAGGAGAAGGGTCAGCCTTCATGATGTCTTTTTTTTTTTAATTTGTTTTTTATTGGGGTATAGTCGTCTTGGGCTTCCCAGATGGCTCAGTGGTAAAGGATCCACCTGCAATGCAGGAGACGTGGGTTTGATCCCTGGGTCGGAAAAATGCCCTAGAAGGAAACGCTTGCCTGGGAAATCTCACAGACACAGGAGCCTGGCGATCTATAGTCCATGGGATCACAAAGTTCAGTTCAGTTCAGTTCAGTCGCTCAGTCGTGTCCAACTCTTTGCGACCCCATAAACTGCAGCACGCCAGGCCTCCCTGTCCATCACCAACTCCCGGAGCCTACCCAAACTCAAGAGTTGGATATATCTTAGCAACCACTACCAAAAACAATATAGGTGCTTACAAAGGTGTGTTAGTTTCTGCTGTGTAAGAATATGCATATCACCTCCCTCTCAGATGTCCCTTCCACCTTCCAACCCCCATCCCATCCACCCAGGTCATCACAGAGCACCGAGCTGAGCTCCCAGTGCTATACAGCAGGTTCCCACTAGCTATCGGTTTTACACATGGTAGGGCACATACATTAAGCCCAACCTCCCAATTCATCCCTCCTCTTTATGCCTGACCCTGTGTCCACATGTGCATTCTCTACACCTGTGCCTCTGTTCTTGCCCTGAAAATAGGTTCATCTGTACCATTTTCCTAAATTCCACATACATGTGTCAATATGTAATATTTGTTTTTCTCTTTGTGATTTACTTCACTCTGTGTTGCAGACTTTAGGTTCATCCATATCTCTACAGACGAGTCAGTTTCATTTCTTTTTATAGCTAAGTAGTATCCCATTGTATATACGTATGTACTGATGGTCAGCTACATGTAATCATCGGGTAGTTTTTTAAAAAAAAATACTTCAGGAATTCCTGAAGTATTTAAAATTATTTTTCTCACACAATTTGAAATCGCTGTTAAACTGTCTATATAAAACAACACACATGTAAGTGCCTTACAGATTACATTTTAACTCATTGATGACTGAGGTCATCAATAAGATACTTTGAGTTGCCAGATTATCTTAACTTTGGGGAAGGCTATAGTAAATCTTTCTTGATAGCTTAAAATGTGTGTCTTTGAATATTTTTGGAATGTGGCATGGATTTGGAAAGGCTGTTGTTTTCTGTTTGTTTCTTTTCTTTCTTTTTTCCCTCTAAATTCAGGCTCAATCAGGGCCCTCTCATGTAAAATTGTATGCATAGGAACCCTTCTGTAGTATTCCTTAAGTGCATAAGTAAGTGCTGGGGGAAGGAAATTGAACTGTTGAACCTGGTGACAACAATCCCAACAGGTAATTTCTCAGATGATTGTCCATTTTAAGAGCTACTGATATGAACCAGACACTGAAGATAAAAAGTGTAGAGTCACAGTCAAGCTTTTTAAAAAAAGACTTTTTGATGTCAACCATTTTTAATGACTTTATTGAATTTGTTACAATATTGCTTCTGTTTTACGTTTTTGGTTTTCTTTTTTTTTTTTTTTTGCCATGAGACATGTGGGATCTTAGTTCCCCCCAAACAGGGATCCAACCTGCAGCCCCCAGCATTGGAAGGTGAAGTCTTAACCACTGAATGAAATCCTGTAGCTAAAATATTAGTAACAATGCAGTTTTGTAATATGTGGACTAATTTTACTGAAGACCGAAGATGTTGACACTCCAAGATGAGCTCCTTAGGAACTGCCAGCCCTTTGCAGCTACAAATCTTGTGGGAAAGAAATTTATCCAATTCTGTGCAACAGAAATAAAATTCAAACATACATGACACTCTGAAACTTACAGAAAACTGTGACTGCTGTCTGTGGCCTCAACTGTAGTTTGCTGGTGTAAATTAGCAGTGACTCATTGGTTTCATTGTTTTGTTTTGTTTTTTTTCATTTATTTTTTTTATTGAAGGATAATTGCTTTACAGAATTTTGTTGTTTTCTGTCAAACCTCAACACAAACCAGCCATTGGTACACATATATCCCCTCCCTTTTGAACCTCCCTCCCATCACCCTCCCAATCCCACCCCTCTAGATTGATACAGAGCCCTTGTTTGAGTTTCCTGAGAGGTACATCAAATTCCCATTGGCTATCTACTTACATATGGTAGTGTAAGTTTCCATGTTACTCTTTCCATACATCTCATCCTCTCCTCTCCTCTCCCCGTGTCCATAAGTGGTTTCATTGTGTTTTAAACATAGATTCTGAGTTTAAACAAATGGACATTTATGCCGACATGCCACTTTGAGTTTTCAATATAATTTTCATATTTGCACTCTATGTATGATTTTATTTGAAAATGAGACTTCACTGCTCAATAAAAAAATAAAACCAAAAAATAGTGTGCTAGCAGGGAGAATGTGGAGTTTAGATGTAGGTGGTTCCTCGGTTCACATTCAAGCGATGACCAATGCTGAGTGGACCCCATAGCTCGTTTTTCACAATTGCTTGCCGGACCAGTCCAGTCATTAAGAGTGCTGCCTACAGATATAGCCTGAGACCCTTGAGGTTCTTAGGCTTTTCTTTTTTCTTTCAGGAAACATCCTACGTGAGAAAGGTGCACTCTGCATGTCAATATGGTAGCTATGTTCAAAGCCCAAAAAGAACCTGGAAGATAAGGACATTCATGAAAAAAAAAAAAATGTGCTAGGTAATCGGGTCAGCCTGGCTCTGAGCCCAAGTGGGCAGTTCAGTAATTGAAGAGTTTTGTTTCTCTAAGAAGCCCACAGGACAATGCCGGCCTTATGCTGAATCCAATGCCCAGACCTTACCTCCCCACACAGCCCCAGCCCCGGCTTTGGGGACCTCCCGTAATCTCCTCCTGTGGACAAAGGAACAAAGGCCAGTCTATTTCCCTCCACCCCGGAGATGCCATCAGGGGAAAACAGAGCATGTTTTCTTCAAAGTCCAAAACACTCAGTTTTTGGCCAGGAGGCCAAACTTGTTGAACTGGGAGAGAAGGGGCTCCGACTGGAGGCTGGGAGGCATTGGCAGGTTTCCTGACTCTGGGTGGAGCGTGCTGGGCTCCGGGTGAGAGACTTGGTGGGAGTTGGACTGCAGGAAGAAGAAGGGGAGCTTGCCAGAACTGGCTGGCTCCAACCTCACATTCTTGGCAAGGAGAGAGAGTCCTTGGAGGGGGAGATCTCCAGAAGCTGCAGGGAGGGTTGCCTTTCCTCTGCCTATGTGTTTGCAGAATCGTAAAGGCAATCACATGCTTTATTAGACATTAAGCCAGAGTTGACGCTCGGCAGAAATAAACAAAACCAAGGAACAAAACCCAAACGTCTCAATTAGGTCATCAGAAAGATGTCTCCTTGGTGTCGACAATCAAATTTCCTCTTCATGTTTCACTGGCAGACATGAAGTCTGCCTTGTTTCAGATCTGGGGTGGTCTCCTAGGCCGCCCCAGCTGACCCTCGGATCATTCTCTTTTTAAAAAAAATTTTTTAATTGAAGGATAATTGCTTTATAGTGTTGTATTGGTTTCTGCCATACAGCAATGAGAATCAGCCATAACTATATCCTTCCCTCTCTCTTGAGCCTCCCCCACTCCCAATCCACCCCTCTAGGTTATCACAGAGCTGGGTTCCCTGTGAAGCTTCCCCCTAGCCATCTATTTTACCTATGGCAGTGTATATATGTCAGGGTTTTTGTCTGCTCTGCACATGGCAGGCAGAGTGGCCACCTTAGGTAACATCTTGAAGGTGCCACTTCTTGGCTTTAACTTTCTGTTTCTCCCCGTTGTCTATGAAATAAACTTTGACTCATCCCTGTCACTCAAAGCCTTCCACAATCTGTCCCTAAAGGATTTGTTTAATCTTAATTTTACTGTAAACAATCTATCCCCTGGTCAGTTTCATATTGTTTCCCATTCATGTTCTTTACTCCACATCTTTCCACCTGACGTTCACACGACTCCCTTCCACCTTTCCAAGTTGTACCTACTCTAAAATGCCAGCCTCAGACACTGCACATTCTATAAAAGCTCCCTGAGAAATAGTCATTCAGAAAATCAGACTTACTCGAGACTTGCCCTTTCATCCACGAGCGCTATGGTTTGGGACTAGAACAGCAACTTCTCTGAACCTCAGTTTTCTCAGCGATAAAATGAGGAAAACATATAGGGAGTGTAAAACTTTGCAAAGAAAATCACAGAGTTCTTAGCACATGCTTACCTAGCACATAGCGAGTGTTTAAAAACTCCATTTTTGAGTTTACAATTAGGCTTACCCTGTTCTATCTTATTTATGATAAGAAGAAATGTACTCCTATTGTTTCACTCTGCATTTGGAAGAATTTTTGCAAGACAAAAGAAAGCCTGTGAAAAAACTCACGAAATCAATAGACAACTTCACAGTTACATGCTTATCACCACGCTATTTCACATATGGAATCCTGGTGGTAAGTCTAATTTACCAAAGACGTTTTAACTAACCATTATATCTTACCTGCTTCCCAGAGTAGCAGTAAAATGAGCATTTACAATAGTGTAGATGTTGTATTCTCTGCTCAGGTTTCCAGAACATAGAGCTATCATCTCATATTTTCAGAGGACTTCAGTTTTCAAACGTTGTCTTGTTTGGTCACCAAAACAATTCTGGAAGTTAGGAATACTCAGCATTCTCTCACAAAGGAAGGAAGAAGGACTCATAATGACCAAGTGAGGCCACCAGGCTAATTTCATAGTCAATGCAGAAATAAGTCATGTGGGCACAGGGTAGAGACCCAATAAGATTTCATAAAGCGCATGAAAGAATGAATGAACAAACAGCTGAATGAGCAACGTAACCTACCTTCCACTTTGGCTGAGAGACACAATTCTTTAGGAGTGATGGGAGGATAATACTCTGTAGTGGCTTCAACAGGAAGGAGAACCAGAAAAGAGGGGTTACATGTATACATACAGCTGATTCACTTTGCTGTACAGCAGAAACTCACCCAACATTGTGAAGCAGCTGTACTCCAATGAATACAAATAAAAGCAAATAAAAGATTCAGAGCAATGCCTTCCAAAAAGTACAAAGTCTTTTAAAAAATGGAGGGACTGTATCTTTCAGATCTTTTCAGTTTCAACAGAGGTCCCTACATACTTTGCTTAAGGAAAAGTGAGAGATTTATTGGCTTCTATAAATGCAAAGCGCAAGGACTAAGGTGCCTTTTAAGAGTTGATTCTAAGCTCAAGTCATCTTACCAGTTCTTTTCTCTCTCTCTCTCACATACATACACACTCTCACACACACACACACACTCACACTCACACACACACACACACACACACTCTCTCTCTCTCTCTGTCTCTCCTCTGCAGGACAAATGTCCCCCGCTGAGCAGAGAAGATAGCAGTGTCTCAAGCTCCACATCCTTCCTGTTCTACCCTCAGGATGATAAAGAAGCGAGGATGTGCTGGGCTTCACATTCACCAGCTAAAACCGGGCTTGGCAACCCTAGGTGAAAGTGATTTTAGAACTACTGGTGGAGTATCCCAGTGACATGTGTATTTCTTGGTGGTGCGGGCTTCTGATTGCCCCCTCCAGCCCTATCTACACCAAGAAGCTGTAGTAGCTCATTCCTGTTGAGTACTTGTTCATGGTCAGCCCCTGTCCTTTTCTCTGTTCTTTGATCTCTCCTTGAGTCCTGTGAGCAACTCTACAACACAGTTCTTTTATTATCATCATTTATCAGTAGAGAAAGTAAGGCACAGGCAGTTTAAGTAACTTCTCCAAGGTTTTGTGGCCACTGGGTAGTAGGAATAGACAGTTGGGTCTAAATGTTCTAACTCCAGAGACCACGCTCATAACCACCACACAACTGCCTCTCAGTTACGATTGTGTGACTCAAACATTCCATTGTTGTTGTTCAGTTGCTAAGTTGTGTCTGATTCTTTGTGACCCCATGGACTGCAGCATGCAGGCTTCCCTGCCCTTCACTATTTCCCAGAGTTTGTTCAAACTCAGGTCCATTGGTCCATACGATCCAACCGTCTCATCCTCTGCCACCTGCTCCTCCTCTTGCCCTCAATCTTTCCCAGCATCAGGGTCTTTTCCAATGAGTCAGCTCTTTACATCAGGTGGCTAAGGTATTGGAGCTTCAGCAACAGTCCTACCAATGAATATTCAGGGTTGATTTCCTTTAGCATCGATAATTGTTGCAAAGAACAGGGATAATGAATGTATTCACAATGTCAAGTAGAGACTCCATCAACAACAGCTAATCATGCTCCATTCCAAGAAGATGCTTATTTAAGGATTCTAGCTAGTCCAGGAAGATCATAAGGATGACCAGGACCAGAACTATCAACCATTTTGAGATCTTTGTGTTAACAAGCCCAGGTCTCTGATGCAAGGTTTATACTTTAGTTGAGATTGTGAATACCTGGGGCTCAAGGGACAGAAATCCAACAAGTTGACTTAAACCTAAGAGAGGAATATTTACTGTCACAAATAAAGTATGCAGACTAGAGCCAGTGCATTTTCAAATGCACTTTCTAGAAATCAGTCTTTCTTTATCTCCCAGTTTTACCTCTTTGATGTTGGTTTATTTTTCCAGTTTGGCAGAGGTGGTCACTGTGCAATGTCTTTCCACACTGATACCAGTTTAGCATACTGACCTCCCCACTACCATCCCCAGGTGAAGAGAGCATCTCTCTCATGAAACGTCCATCAAAAGCCCTGGGGAACGTCTCTTTGGCGTGGCTTGAGGCACATGCCTGCCCCTGAACCAGTGACATGGCCATAGTCACGCAGTGTTCTGGTTGCCCCAAAGCAGCTGGCTCTGCTCACAAACGGAAATCAAGGTGCAGTTACCAAATGAAGGGGAAGAAGACCCAGGGCAGCTGCAATGATTCTTCTCCTCCAGGTCACTATAAACAAAGGTGGAAAATTTCGATCAGTTCAGTGGAGAAAGAGTTCTTGAGTTTCATCTCGAGAGGGCAAGCCTCATTTCAATTGCAGAAAGAAAAATTTGGTCTCAATAACTTTTCATTGTACCTTCCCTATTCATTCAATATGTATTTATTAAGCACCTACTATGAATCAGACGGGCTTCCCAGGTGGCTTAGCAGTAAAGAATTTGCCTGCAATGCAGGAGCCACAGGAGATGCAGATTCAATCCCTGGGTCAGGAAGATCCCTTGGAGGAGGGCAATGGCAACCCACTCCAGTATTCTTGCCTGGAGAATCCCATGGACAGAGGAGCCTGGTGGGCTACAGTCCATAGGGTCACAAAGAGTTGGACATGATTGAAGCAACTGATCACACATGTATGCATGCATCAGACACCGTGAAAAGAACTGAGGATACAAAGAGAAACAAACACATCTGCTACCCCTCTACAGCTCCCTGTCTGCTGCTGCTGCTGCTAAGTCACTTCAGTCGTGTCCGACTCTATGTGACCCCATAGACGGCGGCCCACCAGGCTCCCCCATCCCTGGGATTCTCCAGGCAAGAACACTGGAGTGGGTTGCCATTTCCTTCTCCAATACATGAAAGTGAAAAGTGAAAGTGAAGTCGCTCAGTCGTGTCCGACTCTTAGCAACCCCATGGACTGCAGCCTACCAGGCTCCTCCATCCATGGGATTTTCCAGGCAAGAGTACTGGAGTGGGGTGCCATTGCCTTCTCCAGCTCCCTGTCTAGTGATGATTTTATGGATGGAGACAAGAATTATAATAGTTATCTTATAGTTTTATGCTCTATATATAAAAATAATTTCCAATAGCATAAATATTCAAATATTAAGTATTAAACTGTATTAATCACTATAAGAAAATATGGTAACAGATTTACATAATTGGATTTGTGTAATTTATGAATTGGAGGAAAAAGTATTCACCAAAATGTTTCAGAAGACAGCAACATACTTGGTTGGAAGAATTTTTGTTTGTTTTATTTTAATTTGGCTGCATTGCGTCTTAGTTGTGGGATCATTGTTGCGGTGCCTGAACTCTCTACTGGCCGTGAGTGGGCTTAATTGTGGCTTAGTTGTCCCCAGACATGTGGGATCTTAGTTCCCTGAACAGAGTTCGAACCTGCTTCCCTTGCTTTGGAAGGCAGATTCTCAACCACTGGACTACCAGGAAGTCCTGTAGGCAGAAATCTTTGATAAGCTTCTTGGGGTACAGGTCAGGACCCTCAAAGAATACTTACCTATCAAAAGATGGTTCATTGCTTCCTACACATAATAAAAGAACATTGTGTGCTCACTAGAGAGAGAAATTAAAGGGAGATTTGGCAAAAGAGAAAAAGATGGTGTGATGCTTTGCATTTAATGGTGATGTTTCCTTCCTCGTGAAACCTCCTTCCCTGCCCTCCACCAAACAATTGGTGTGAGTGGATTTATTGGGGAAGCCAGTGAATGGACCGAGCTTCCTCCGCACGGAGCCTGTGGCTGCGGTCGCCACGGCTGGACTGACGGCACTGACATCTGGTTTACATTGACCTAATCGCAGGGGGGGGATGGACGCTCAAGCCTGACCCTGAAGGCAGGAACCATAAAAGAGACAGGGGCTAAATATGACTGCATCACATGAAACAGATTCCGAATAGTTTAAAATGCCATAAACAAAGTTAGCGTGTCAAAGACGAACTGGAATGAGTTTTGTTTTCCGCGTAAATGACAGAAGTTTATCTTCATAAAAATCTTTTTATTTATCATTAAGAAAACAAAGGCAAACCCTCCAATAGAAATATAGGCAGAGAGTTGGGCATTTTCAAAAGGAAAAGATACAAACAGTCAATTAACACATGAAGGAGTTTGTTGTTGTTCAGTCTTCATTCCTGGCTGACTGTCTGCGACCCCCTGGACTGCAGCACTGCAGACCTCCTTGTCCTTCACCATCTCCCAGAGTTTGCTCAAACTCATGCCCATTGGGTCGGTGATACCACTCAACCATCTCATCCTCTGTTACCTCGTTCTCCTGCCCTCAATCTTTCCCAGCATCAGAATCTTTTCCAGTGAGTTGGCTCTTTGCTCCAGGTGGCCAAAGCATTGCAGCTTCAGCTTCAGCATCAGTCCTTCCCACGAATATTCAGGGTTTATTTCCTTCAGGGTTGACTCATTTAATTCCTTGCAGTCCAAGAGATGCTCATTTATAGCAAAAACAACAACAACAACAACAAAAAACACCACAATTCACCATAAAATAATAACTAAATCCCATGGTTTGCTTATTAGCTTGGAAGAAAAAAATTCACAATTCACAGTGTTGCTAGACTGTGGGGTAAATGGGCACCTTCAGATACTGCTCAACAGAGATAAACTTTCCAAAGAATAATTTAGCAATAAGTTCTAAATCCTTAATTGTATATATCTTTAATGAAACAAATTCACTTCTGGGGATGTGTCCTAAAAAAATATTTAGACAAATGTGAAAAGATATGCATACAGGGGTACTCACTGTACCTTATTTATAAAAACTGAACTATTTGAAACAACCTAATATTTCAGAGGCCACAGATTGGTGACCAAAACTATGCTGTGAAACACCAGGCAGCTGCTAAACGCTATGGTGTAGGTGGGTACGAGTGAACATCGGCATACAGTTCCAATATAAACATTGTGAGGTGAAAAAATCAGGCTGGAAAAGGACATGTATATTTTGAAGCTAATTTTGACTGCAGACACCACACACAAAGGAACACATAGGAAAAAAATGCCCAAAGGACATTCACTGAGTGGTTTACAGAGCTTATTTGTGGGGTGATTGCACTAGAGGTGATTTGCAGAGTTTTCTGTTTGTTTAAATCTAACTGGTCTCGGGACTTTGCTGGTGGTCCAGTGGCTAAGACTCTGTGCATCCAACCCAGGAGACCTGAGTTCCATCCCTGATCAGGGCACTAGATCGCACATGTCACAGCTAAGAGTCTGTATGCCAAAACTGAAAATCCTGCATGCACAACTAAGCCCCGGAGCAGCCAACTAAAAAAATGAATAAAATAAATTCAATTGGTCTCTAGGCTCTGAGTATCCTAGAAAGAAAGCTAGACGCTCACACCATGAAACGATATACAGAAACATAGAGTTGAGCATGGTGGGCAGTGCACTGGAAGAGGTGAGCTTGGGGTGCCAGGGGACCCTGAAGAAAGACCCATGGGAAGTCTCAGGGGCAGATTCTGAACCGCTTCCTCTGGGGCACCCTCTCTCCCTCAAGTATCCACATGGAAGAGTGTTGCAGCATGGCGTCTAGACGTGTGTCTCTACACTGCAAGTGTGACTCCTTCTGAACATCACCAGCGATCGGACCATCCTTCATTCCTGAGCTCCAGGAGCCCATCACAACTTACCACTGCCTGTTCACCACTTCCCACCCCGCCAGCCCTGGAAACTTGCTTTTGTTCCTGCTCCCAGGCTCTGCTCTCCACCTGAAAGGTCAGCCCCTATTCCTTGTTCAGTGACCTCCTTAAAGATTGCTCAGTTGTGGGATTCTCCATGAACCCTTCTCAGACCTACTGGATTGCTCTTTCCTCTGAGTTCTAGCCATAACTGCGTCTGACTCTTTGTGACCCCATGGACGGTAGCCTGCAAAGTGCCTCTCTCCAAGGGATTCTCCAAGCAAGAATACTGGAGTGGGTAGCTATTCCTTTCTCCAGGGGATCTTCCTGATCCAGGGATGGAAACTTGGGTCTCCTGAACTAGATGCAGATTCTTTACCATCTGAGCCACAAGGCTCTATTCTAGTATATTCTAGAATATACTAGAATATATATTGAGCATAAATATATTCTAGAATTTATAGTAGAATAAACCTGACTTCTATTCTAGTATATTCTAGGCCCTTGTCTTCGTTGTTGGATGCCAGGATCCTGTCTTCAGGTCTGATCCAATTCTCCATCCTGCCCTTCAAGATGGGATTGTGGTTCTGCTGTCCCACAGGCCAAACCTCAAAGGTGAACTGCTCACCTGAGCTGCGGGCGATTGCCCAGGAACCCTCTCTGCTTTGCTGCTTAGAATAAAGCCCAACCCCTTTACCATGACCTTGAAGCCCTCTTAGCTCTGACATTGCCTTGTGGGCCTGCTCCCCACTTTTGATTCTATTTCCCCGCCTCTGGAATGTGGTCCCCATGGAGGAAACTGGAGTGGTCTCCAGGCGATAGGGGAGTCCCTGGCTCCAAGAGTGCTGCCCAGGGCGTGACCTTGCATGTATGTGCCTGGTTGTCAGGCACAACCCTGGTGCCCAGGGCCGTGCAAGGAGGCCCAGCCATCGCTCATCATTCAGGGCTCCAATTTCTCTCTCTCTCTCTTTTTGTTATTTGAATTGAGGTTTAGTTGGGCTTCCCTTGTAGCTCAGTTGGTAAAGAATCTGCCTGCAGTGCAGAAGATGCAGGTTTGATCCCTGGGTGGGGAAGATCCCGTGGAGAAGGAAATGGCAACCTACTCCAGTATCCTTGCCTGGAAAATCTCATGGACAGAGGAGCCTGGTGGGCTGCAGTCCGTGGGGTCGCAAAGAGTTGGGCACGACTGGGTGACTAACACTTAATTACTTACTTAGTTGCTTTACAATGCTGTGTTAGTTTCTGCTGGACAACAGAGTGAACCGGTCATATGTATACATATGTCCCCTCCCTCCTGGACCTCCCGCCTTCCACCCCTCCAGCCCACCTCTCTCTCGGTCATCACAGAGCACCTCGCAAGCAAAGCTCTCTGTGCTGTACAGCAGGTTCCCACTAGCCATCTGCTTTACACATGTATGTATGTTGATCTCCATCTCCCATCCACCCCTTCCCTTCCCCTCTCCACACCCACATGTTCTTTTTCAACATCTATGTCTCTGTTCCTGCCTTGCAAATAGGTTTGCTTGTACTGTCTTTCGAGATTCCACATCTGTGTGTCCATATATGACAGTTTTTAGTATTTCCAAGCTATGAAATTGGTGGCCACAAAATCTTTGTAACTAATATTGGATAGCATTTCCTAACCTATTTTCTAAGACTAACTAGAAATGCGTATACCCCGATGACATGACTGGGTATCATTCAGGCGTATACCTGTTGGGATTCTGGTGTTAAGGAGTTGCTTGGACTGAGTGAAAGTTAGGACCTTTGTCTCAAAGCTGCTCTGTTAAGGACTGACAAGAGTGGGCATGGAGAAACGTAGGTCACTTGGGAATGTCTTCGGGAGGTGTCATTAACAAGACTGTGTGTGCGATTCATGGAGGGGAGGATGGAAAGGGAAAATCATGGAAGAGTCCTTGTATTTGGATTGAGCAGTTGCATGCAGGGATGGTGGTGCATTTACAGAGAGACAAAGGCTGCGGGTGGGTGGGTAAGCACTTTGGAAGAATTTATAGGGCATGTTGGGCTGTGTGGGGGAGAGGAAAGCGTTCTCTTACCAACGCAGTATGTTTGAGATGTCTGAGACACCCAGGTGAAGATGGAAATTATTGAGAATGTGAGCCCAGATCACACAGACTGAGCTGGAGATAGACATCCTGGAGTCATTAACATAGAAGTGAACTGCATGAACACATGTTGGAAGGGTCGCAGACAGAAAGCAAGAGCAGGATAAAAGCTGGGTCGCCGGGCACTATCTTCCTGTGCTTCATCTTCCTCACCTGTAATACGGACATGGAAAAGTGCCAGGCATGTGCACTGAAGTGTGTAAAATAGATCGCTAGCAGGAAGCTTCTATACCATGCAGGGGGCTCAGCTTGGCGTTCTGTGATGACCTGGAGGAATAGGATGACGGCGGGCTGGGAGGGAGGGATACATTCATACCTGTACTGCTTCACTTCACTGTACAGCAGAAACTAACACAGCACCCTAAAGCAATTTTATAATCCAATTAAAAAAAAAGTGCCCGGCATGTAGTAACACTCAGGAAATACAGCTTTAATTGTTAGCATTTTTTATAGGTTGGTAGAATGGGGGCAGGTAATGAATATACAAAGGAGACAGAAAGGTCTGGGGGAAATGTGGAACATACAGTTCCTTCTGCAGAGTGTGTGTGGGCCTGTGTGCATGTATATACATATTTTTTAGCTTATTTTCCATTACAGGTTGTTATGCAATATTAAATATAGTTCCCTGTGTGATACAGTAAATTCTTGTTTTCCATCTATTTTGTGTTTAGTACTGTGTATTTGTTAATCCCATGCTCTTAATCTATCCCTCTCCCTCTCTTTCCCTTTCAGTAACCATAAGTTTGTTTGCTATACCTGTGACCGTGTTTCTGTTTTGTATATGGATCTATTTGTATTATTTTTCAAATTTGTCGTATCGTCTAATACTTGTTTTCTCTGTCTGACTTACTTTACTTACTATTATAATCCCTAGGTCCATCCCTGTTGCTGAAAATGGTATTTCATTATATTTTATGATATTTTATCTCTAGGTAGTCCATATTTTATATATATGTACCCATATAGATGGGCTTCCCAGGTGGTACTAGTGGTAAAGAACCCACCTACCAATGCAGGAGATATAAGAGACACAATTTTCGTCCCTGGGTTGGGAAGATTCCCTGCAGGAGGGCATGGCAACCCGCTCCAGTATTCTTGCCTGGAGAATCCCATGGAAAGAGGAGCCTGGTGGGCTACAGTCCATGGGGTTGCAAAGAGTGGGACACGCCTGAAGTGACTTAGAATAGCACAGGACCCTTATATATATTATATACCATATCTTCTGAAACGAGTTATCTGTTAATGAAAACTTGGATTATTTCCAAGTCTTGGCTATTGTAAATAGTGTTGCATTGGGTACATGTAGCAATGATGACTTTTTAAGTCACTGTTGGATGATACGAACAACAGCATCAAAGTCCACCACCAAGTTTCTGTATAATTTAATTCTAGCAAGTCCAGGATGCCCAAATCTGTCCCAAACCATAAGGTGCCCTATATGTGCCAGCATGATTTGTTTCAGTTGAGAATGAGCTGGTTAATATTACTCATGGGCTTTCCCATGCAGTTCTGGGCATGATCACAGGGACATTATTTTGAAGAGAGCAAGGGGTAAATGAAGAGCAGCAGGAATTTTGGAAATACAGTTTTTTTTAAAGAGTTGACTTTATAATGGAGAAGGGGTTATATCCTGTATCTTATTTTATTTGCTAATGAAATTTTGCTGAGTTCTTAGGAGGACACCTGAGATTCTGCACATCTCAACTCATTCTCTGTCGACTTTGGGTAAAGGAAGATAGAGCAGCCACAAGAGCCTGGACACTGGCTTCAAACAAGGGCCTGACTCTGACCTCAAACTTGGGGTTAGATGTCCATGACCTGGGTGGCTTAAAACAACAGATACTTGTTGCCTCACAGTTCAAGACGCCAGAAGTCCGAAATCAAGGTGTCAGCAGAGTTGGTTGCTTCTGAAGGCTCTGAAGGATTGTCGGTTCCAGGCCTCTCTCCAAGCTTCTGATTGTTGTTCTTGTTCAGTTGCTAAGTCATGTTGGATTCTTTGCAACCCCATGAACTGCAGCATGCCAGGCTCCTCTGTCCTCCATTATCTCCCTGAGTTTCCTCAAATCCATGTCCGTTGAATTGGTAATACTATCTAACCATCGCATCCTCTGTCACCCCCTTCTCCTCCTGCCCTCAATCTTTCCCAGCATCAGAGTCTTTTCCAATGAGTCAGCTCATCTCATCAGGTGGCCAAAGTATTGGAGCTTCAGCATGAGTCCTTTCAATGAATATTCAGGGTTGATTTCCTTTAGGATTGACTGGTTTGATCTCCCTGCAATCCAAGGAACTCTCAAGAATCTTCTCCAGCATCACAGTTTGAAAGCATCAATTCTTTGACTCTCAGCCTTCTTTATGGTCCAACTCTTACATCTGCGCATGACTGAAAAACCATAGCTTTGAGGCATTTGCTGGCAATCCTTGGCCTTCTTAGCTGGCAGCAGTGTCAGTCGAATAATTGCCTCCATCTCCATGTGGCCTTATTCCTGTGTGTCCCTCTGTGTCTTTACCTGGCCTTCTTCTAAAGGCCCTAGACCCTTGATTTAGTGCCCCTCCTAATCCACTAGGACCTCATTTAATCATATCTACAAAGATCCTAGATCCAAATAAGGTCACATTCTGAGGCTCCAGGAGGACTTGAATTTTGAGAAGGTACTCTTCAACCTGGTTCAATCTCTCTTACTAGCTGTGTATGTTTCTTATAGGGTAAGTTTTTTCCCTTACAATGTGTAAGTCTTACACTGTTGAGTTGTGTGAATAAATGAAGTAAATCAGGGAACTCAGCACAGTGCTGAGTGTACAGTAAAGACCATAAGAGCTGTGTTACTAAGATCAGATCCTGGTTGTGCTGGGAGATTGTGAACCTCTCTGAGCCTGTTTCCTATTTGATTAAAAGCTCCATAAAGAAAGGGAAAATTTACCCTATTTTATTTGCTTTGCTACATCTCAAGAGCTTTCCACAATACATGGTCAGTAGTGGGCACTTATTAAACTAATCTTGGCATCTATGGACTCTAACATGGGAATGATGGGCACCTCACAAAAGTGTTGGTGGGATGAAATGAGACAAAATTATGTCTGCTTCTTTGTACCCAGAAAATGTCCATTTCCTCTTGTCCGTCTGTCTGTCTCTCTTTCTGTCTGTATTTTAAAACACAGACTGGTACAGAATATACACATTCTGAGAGATGCCAACAGGGACTGTACTCATTGGTGAAAATCTCAAGACTTAGGGAAGGGACATCCTGAGCTCAGTTTAAGGCCTCGGTAGAATTTGGAGGATGGGAAGGAAAAAGGTAAGCCAACTTGACAAACCACCAAAATGATGTCCACTTAGTCTACAAATAGATCGCTACATCCAATGTTATTCCAGAAACCATGTATGTGGTTGGAGATACCAAGGTGATCTTCCTGTTCTCTTTGGTTCTTAAGTTCAGTAGATATAGATCTAAACAGGTTAATATGAGGTTATAGGGCTCCACGGGGGCATTTTGCCAGGATAAAAATTTCTAGACATATGCAAATGTATACAAATAACTGAATATTATACACCCAAGTAAAGGAACGAAGCATTGTTAATACAGTGAGAACTCTGTGTTCTTCTAGTTGGCACCTCTCTGACAGGTGGAAAGTTGTTCACAAAGAAAAGCATGCAGTGAGGAGAAATGACTGGCCCAGGCTGCCACATCCACCCTTCCATAATGGAAACAGGCAAGTACAGACTTGTGTTATCTGATGGTGTCTGTCACTTTTCAAGCAAAGGAAACAGACTATTATTCTAAAGGCTTCATTCAGTGTGAATGACCCTTTTCTTCCTTCCCTGAATCCTATATCTAAGGTAGTCTTACTCTATTCAATAACAATGTCACAAAAAATTTAAGATAAGGTAGCTCCAGTCACTCCCATGCAACATGAAACCTCCAACAGAGGATCAAGCATCAGGCCCAGGGAATCCCTGAAAGGTGGCAGAATTAACCTCTGCCTTGATATTTGCCCAAGCATCATGCCACAACACTCCTCAATCTGTGAGGATGAATCCAGGGGGACACAGAAGATGAGGGAGTTGTGGGAACCCTACTCTTTGTTTGAGAAGAAACATCCATCCTCTTTGGAAGCCAAGTTAAAGAGGTGAACTAAGAACATCACTTTTGATGGCCAAGGGCATCTTACTTGCCAACTGGAGGTCACTGAGGCCTTATCTGGTGCTATTATTGGAGAGAGGGGAAGCACTGTGTGGTAAGCAGAATTTTAAGGTGGCCCATTGGAAAAGACCCTGATGCTGGGAAAGTCTGAAGGCGGGAGGAAAAGGGGATGACTGAGAATGAGATGGTTGGACAGTATCACCAACTCAATGGACTTGAGTTTGAGCAAGCTCTGGGAGACGATGAAAGACAAGGGAGTCTGGCATGCTGCAGTCCATGGGGTCTCAGAGAGTCAGACATGACTTCGTGATTGAACAGCAATAGCTGAGCTTCTCAGACCCCAGTGTACACACACCTCCTCCTAGTCTCCAGCAAGCACCAATCTAAGTCCTGATGTGAGGGGATTTTTCAGATATAATAAAGGTCTTAAATTAGTTTATATTAAGATGAGGAGGTTATCTGGAGCCTGGCCTAATCACAGCTGAGTTTAAGGGTCAAAGGCAGAGGAAGCCAGAGATTCAAAGTGTGAGGGAGGCTGGGCACACACCAAGTTCTCCTTTGACGACTTGAAGATGGAGGAGGCACACGGAAAGGAATTCAGGTGGACTCTGAAAGGCGTAAGTCTGGTTGACAGTCAAAAAGAAATGGGGACCTCAGTCCTACAACCACAAGGAAGTGAATTCTGCCAGGAGACTGAATTTGTTTGGAAGCAGATTTTTCCCCACAGCCTCCAGTGAGAACTCAGACTGGTCAACATCTCCATTTCAGTCTTAAGATAAACTAAGCAAAGAACTTTAGATCTACAAAACTGTGAGAAAATAAATGGGTATTGTTTTAGGCTGGAATATTGTGGTAATTTTTATGTAGCTAGATTTTCAAGATCATTCTTTCCATGGTGGCTCAGTGGTAAAGATTATACCTGCAGTGCAGGAGACCCAGGTTCAATTCCTGGATTGGGAAGATTCCCCTGGAGAAGGGAATGTTTAGTTCACTTCAGTTGCTCAGTTGTGTCCAACATTTGTGGCCTCATGGATTGAAACATGCCAGGCTTCCCTATCCATCACTAACTCCTGGAGCTTGCTCAGACTCATGTCCATCAAGTCAGTGATGCCATCCAACCATCTCATCCTCTGTCACCCCCTTCTCCTCCTGCCTTCAATCTTTCCCAGCATCAGGGTCTTTTTCAATGGACCACCTTAAAATTCTGCTCACCACACCATGCTTCCCTCCTCTCCAATAGGCTGGATGGTTAAAAGAAGAAATTAATTTCTCACAGTCTGGAAACTGGGAAATCCAAGACCAAGTTTTTGGCCTATTTGGTTTCTGATGAGAGTCTTCTGCAGAAGGCTGTCTTTTTACTTTGTCCTCACATGGTTGAGAGAGAGAGAAAGCAAGTTCTATGCTCACGTCTTATAAGGGCACTAATTGCATCACAAAGACACCATCCTCATTACCTCATCACCTCTTCTGATATCCTGATTACCTCCCGAAGGCCTCATCTCCTAATACCATCACTTTGGGAGTTAATGGTTCAACATAAAACTTTGAGGAGGACACAAACATTCAGATCATCACAGGAGTATTCTCAAAGGTTGAAGATATGCCACTAAATACTATAATCAAAGACCCTGTGCCCTCTGAGCCAAATGTCTTACAAATGAAAATAAACTGAAATCCTGGAAAGGAGCAAGGGGCAAGCAAGCCTGTTGGGAGCTATCACCGTTCATTGGTCATCTTGAGGCCAGACCTGCCTTGAACCTCAGGAGTTCCTGCTCACTAATCCCAGACCAGCCATTCAGGCCCAGATCAGCACAGTCTGAGCCAAGGACATCTTCATCACCCAGGAGACTATTCAGTCTCTTCTGTGGGAGCACATTCCGAGGCCAGGGAACAGGCAGAGGTGGAGAGTTGGCACACAAAGAGACACTTCTCAGAAAGCAGCCTCAAAGAAAGTCACAAAAGCCAAATTTGCCTCAGTCTAATATTTGCCATTCCTGGATTTCACATCGGCAAACAGTAGGGATGAACTGGTGGCCATGGACACAGCCTGGGGTAAGGGGTGTTTCTCGCTCTTCATGGCTTTTCCAAGAAACCTGCAGGGTTCTGCAGACACAACATGATTTGTCTTTGGAGTCTCTGTCTCTCTTGCTCTCTTTCCTCCTTCTCTCTCTCTTTCCCCACACCACACAAAAAGATTTGAAAGAAGGCATTAACAAGTTAATATTTATTGAACCCTGATTGTGTTCTAGATATCATGTTGCTGTATTAATTGATCTTCCTGATAATCCCACAAAAAAAAGTATATTACACCCATTGGTGGGAAAGAGTAGCTATGTTCAGAGATGCTGATTAAAATGTCCAGAAGCATACAGGCCATAAGCAGTGAAATTGGATTGGAACTCCTGCCTAGCTGCCCTCAGATCCCTGCTCTGGCCACCTTGTCTTTCCAGCAGAAAGCTGAATTCAGGAAGCAGATTCTACATGTGAGACAGTGGATCCCTCTCCAGACAAGAACTCAGTATGAAACTCCTTTTTTCTTACTGCCCATCTAGGACCCAACCCACAGTGTCCATCTAAAGGACAACTTGAGGGAAGGTGGGTGGGAACAATGTCTAATATTTCATGATACCTTTCAACAAACATCTTCTGAGGTCCTAAGGATCACCTGTGAAGTGAGTGAGGTTAAAAGACAAGAGATTCCACTCAATCATTTTTACAAATATCAACAAGTCCCCTGCCATTGCTTCATTACTAAACCTAAAAAAGATGAACAAGATCATCTTTACCCTTAGACTAATAATGGTTTATGCTGTTACCAAGCTGTTAAAATATTGTGTTCCTTTCTTACTTATTTTTCACAAGAATCCTATTAGGAAGCCAATAGTATATCCATTTTATAGAAGAGTCAGTTGATTGTCCAAGGATCCATAGTAAGGCTAGACACAGCTATAGCCAAAGTTCATAGAAGTTGTACACTGTCCGTGGGTACCCAGTCCATCCCAGCAGTGGGAGAGGCTCATCCTGGAGCAGGCGGTTAAAGGGTCCATTATCTGAAGACAACCTAAGAACTTAAAACTGAAGGGAAATGGTCAATCGCAACTCTAGTTCAACAAAGATAAATAGGGACGTAAAAATGGAAGCTCAGAGAAGCTAGATAACCAGACCATAGACACATGTAAGTTAGGACTAGAAGCAGAATCCTATGATGCATGATTCACTATGCTTTTTACTCTAGCATCATGCCTCTATGACCATAATGTTAATAATGCATGTAGTAATTCTCATTTACTGGATAGCCAGCATTTTTCATGCTCATCTTGTTAAATCCTCAGGATAACCCTGTGCAGCCATGATTATCCTCATTTTCCAGGTGGGAGGAGAGGGAGAGAAACTTATTTGTATGACAGAAGTGGGGAAAAGAGGGGCCTGGGGACGGAACCCATGTGTGAACCCACGTTCTAAACCACTGCAGTGCATTGCTTCCCACGACTGCCTCAATTGAAAACCTTCTTTTGATGGTGTCAGCAATTCTGTGCTCTTGGTAAGCATTTAGCCTAGCCATGCCATAAACATTAACTCATGTTAGCCTCCTCATCCAGTCAGGCAGCAATTCTTATTTTTGTAAAAGAGAAACAAGTAAGCTAATAGAAGTCAAGGAACTTCCAAAGGTCAAAGTGAGGTGGGACCACTGCTTCTTTGCCTGACATCCTCTGTACTCTGGCCTCCCCAATGGCCACCTTGTGAATATTATGAGTGGGGTAACAACCATTATGATGAATCAGAACTGACTGTAGAAGCAGCTATGATCACTGCAAATTATCTCTGTGGATAACAGATCAGAGAGGAATCAGAAGTAAAATTGTAAAAGTAATTTTTTAAATGCCATCAAACAGATCAAGGGGGTTTCCCTGGTGGCTCAATCTGTAAAGAGTCTGCCTGCAATACGGGAGACTTGGGTTCAATCCCTGGGTTGGGAAGATTCCCTGGAGAAGGAAATGGCAACCCACTCCAGTATTCTTGCCTGGAGAATCCCATGGACAGAGGAGCCTACTGGGCTACAGTCCATAGGGTCACAAAGGGTCAGACACGACTGAGTGACTAACACACAAACAGATTAAGAGGTTAAGAAATGGAAGGATAAGAAGAAGAAATATACAAGTGTATGGCAGTCATAAGACGGCCCTGGTGGTTCAGTGGTAAAGAAGCTGCTTGCAATGCAGGAGACACAGGAGACTAGGGTTCAATCCCTGGATGGGAAGATCCCTTGGAGAAAGGAATGGCAACCTGCTCCGTATTCTTGCCTGAAGAATCCCATGGACAGACGAACCTGCAGTCCATGGGGTCTCAAAAAGTCAGACATGACTGAGAAACTAACACTTTCAATTTCTATCAAAAACATACAAAACCCACAAATATCAGCATGCTGAGAGATACGAATATTTCTTCAATGAAAAATGGATTTGTAGCTTGAAAAACTTTGTACAATAATGGTATAAAATCAAATTGATATATATATATGTGTGTGTGAGCTCACACACATATATGTATGTTTTATCCTTATAGAGGATGCCAGATTTTTTTTTTTTTTTTACTCAGTAAAATTTAAATTTTTACCAGGAGTTACACCACTTCTTGAGCTTTTTTGATGGTAGAATTGCTTCTTCCTTTTTTTTTTTTTTTCCTCAGAATGCTGACTGATATTTATAACAGGTGAACTTCTCTGTAAGGCCTAGTTAGTAAATATTTTATGCTATGTGGGCCATACCATCTATTTTGCAATTACTTAATTCTTCATATAACACAAAAACGGCCACTGATGACTCTTGTGTGAATGGCCACCAGTGGTTTCGATCCATAGGCAGAGACACCCTGAATAACAACTCAGCACCGTCCTGCAAAGCAGAACAGGCACGCGCTTTGTTATTCAGGGGTTCTGCCTCTGGAATCTGCTGTGCACGTGCCTCTGGAGACTCATGGAAGAACGTTCACAGCAGCCTTGTTTGTCATAACGAGAAAACTAGGAAGAAATCAAGCTGGCAGAATGGAGTGATAAATTGTGATATTTTAGTACGATGGAAAACTACACATGAGGGAAAATAAATGAACTACAGCAGAACATCCACCTGGGTAAATATTAGAAGCATCATATTCCGTTGATAAATGGAGAGCAATTTCATTCTTATAAAACTCATAAATGAGCAAAATTAGATGGTGCACTGTTTGGGGACACATACGCACATGGAAAAATCACCCCCCAAAAGACAAGGAAGTCATTAACACCAGTTTCAGGGGAATATTTACATTTAAGAGGGAGGAAGGGGATATGGGAGGAGCACTGGGATGATGTTTAAATCACCAGTGGGATTAATTTTGTTTGTTTTATTATCATGACTATGATTTTCACAAATATTACACATTTTCTTTTGTACAAAAAGTTACATGATGAAGCAAAAAATAAAGATTGTGTTCTAATAAAACTATATTTACAAAAACTGGTGGTAAGGAGTGGGATTTAGCCCATGGGTGATAGAGTCCTGGCCCTGATACAGTGGGACATTTGTTTCCTAAAACACAGCTTATGTGATGTCACTGACTGTTCACAAAGTGCTAGAGCAGACCATGCAGTTTATCTGGCTTCACCTGCTGCAAGCATCGGAACCCTGAATCCGTTAGTAAGGCAGAGCTCATGCAGTTAACATACCTGTCAAAATATCTGGAGGGTTCTTTAACTGTTCTTGTTGTTTAGTCTCTAAGTCATGTCCAACTCTTTGCAATCCCCTGACTGCAGCATGCCAGGCTCCTCTGTCCTTCATATCTCCTGGAGTTTCTTCAAATTCATGTCCATTGAGCCAGTGATGTCATCCAACCATCTCATTCTCTGCCATCTCCTTCTCCTCCTGCCTTCAGTCTTTCTCAGCATCAGGGTCTTTTCCAATGAGTCAGCTCTTCCCATCTGGTGGCCAAGGTACTGGAGCTTCAGCTTCAGCATGAGTCCTTCCAGTGAAAATTCAGGGTTGGTTTCCTCCACGATTGACTGATTTGATCTCCTTGCAGTCCAAAGGACTCTCAAGAGTCTTCTCCAACACTGCAGTTCAAAAGCATCAGCTCCCTGGCATTCAGCCTTCTTTATGGTCCACCTCTCACATCCCTACATGACTACTGGAAAAAACATAGCTATGACTATAAGCACCTTCGATTTTATAAAAATGATAGAATTGACTGTTAAAGATGATCCCACATTCTAGAAAGATAACTCTAAGGCATACTACTTTTATACAAAAAATACAAAATAAATTCTGTTACTAGCTTCCTAAAAACAAATAACATGCAAAAAATTAAAGATGTCAAATACCAATAAATAAAAGTTAACATAGATTAATAATAAAAATGACAAAATATGTAAGCACTTGAAGTACACCATTAGCATGGCAAAGCATTTCAAAACAGCCAAAGTGAAAGTGAAGTCACTCAGTCGTGTCCGACTCTTGGCGACCCCATGGACTGCAGCCCACCAAGCTCCTCCGTCCATTGGATTTTCCAGGCAAGAGTACTGGAGCGGGTGCCATTGCCTTCTCCAACAAAACAGCCAATGTTGTGCTTAATAAAGCACCAGAAGTTTTGGTATTGACATCAAGAATAAAACCCAGCTACTATGTAATTTTATTCTTCATGTTCAGAACAGTCTAATAAGGCCTAATCCAGAAATAAGGGCTACTGCTAAGTCACTTCAGTCGTGTCCGACTCTGTGTGACCCCATAGTCGGCAGCCCACCAGGCCCCCCATCCCTGGGATTCTCCAGGCAAGAACATGCCATTTCCTTTTCCAATGCATGAAAGTGAAAAGTGAAAGTGAAGTCGCTCAGTCGTGTCTGACTCTCAGCGACCCCATGGACTGCAGCCTACCAGGCTCCTCCATCCATGGGATTTTCCAGGCAGGAGTACTGGGGTGGGTGCCATTGCCTTTTCCGGAAATAAGGGCTGCAAGTACTAAAAAAGATATCATATAGGAACATGATACAATTTAGTACTTTAAAAAATCCAAATAAATCAACCAAAATGCTGTTAGAATTAATGAGTTCATGAGTAAAGAAACCAAAGAGAAGATAAATATATAAAAATCAGTGGCATTTTTCCAAGCCAGCAATTATGAGTTTGAAACATAAGGGAAACATAAGTTAAAAAAAAAAAAAGCAGAATGGAAGTTAATTATAAAATATCAAGCAATAACTTTGACCAAAAGAATTGTGTATATTGCGATTCATGGGGTCGCAAAGAGTCACACACGACTGAGCGACTGATCTGATCTGATACATCTTTGATACCCACTCCAGTATTCTTGTCTGGAGAATCCCAGGCACGGCGGAGCCTGGTGGGCTGCCATCTATGGGGTTGCACAGAATCGGACACTACTGAAGCGACTTGGCAGCAGCATACATCTTTGATAGACTATTCATACAATTTGAATAAAAATCTCCCTTGTTCCCATGCAGGAACAGAAAAATGATTAGAGATAACCACAACCCAGTCAATCCAAAAGGAGACCAACACTGAATATTCATTGGAAGGACTGATGTTGAAGCTGGAGCTCGAACACTTTGGCCACTTGATGTGAAGAGCTGACTCATTGGAAAAGACCCAGATGCTGGGAAAGATTTAGGGCAGGAGGAGAAGGGGGCGACAAAGGATAAGATGGTTTGATGGCATCACCCACTCAATGATCACAAATTTGAGCAGACTCCAGGAGATAGTGGAGGACAGGGAAGCCTGATGTGCTGCAATCCCTGGGGTCGCAAAGTCAGACACGACTTAGCACCTGAATGACAGTAGTCACAGGCTCAATGGGAAGTCTTTCTTCCCAGTGGTTGTCATATCATAGGGAAGAGAAGTCATAAAATGGACCATTAATCCAGGTGGTAGCACTATCTGTGGTAAAGAGAGAGAGCATTCTTGGGATGTCAACAGACATGATCTGGTGCTGCAGAGTTAATTATTTGTCTGTTTTTTGTCCAGGGTTCCTAGCATTGAGCTTCTAAAACCCTTGTAATTTCCCAAGTGATAAAATTGTTTGTT
This sequence comes from Bison bison bison, assembly GCF_000754665.1. NCBI lineage: Eukaryota > Metazoa > Chordata > Mammalia > Artiodactyla > Bovidae > Bison > Bison bison. The sequence goes on along the minus strand of NW_011494951.1, from coordinate 8,879,443 downwards.
TTAACTTGGATCCCTTGGGCCACACCTTAACTTAAAATGATGAGATGACTCATGTTTGGACTCTAGATACTTCAAGATGAGGACTGGTCCCTGAAAAGACCAACCACATGATTAGAGGGCTGAGATTTTGAGCCAGCTTGATCTTATACAGAAGGAAAAGGTGCTGGAGACTGAGTTCAGCCATGTGGCCATGATTTTTCAACCATGCCTACACAATGGTGGTGGTTTAGTCGCTAAGTTGTGTCCAACTCTTATGACACCATGGACTGTAGCCCACCAGGCTCCTCTGTCCATGGGATTCTCCAGGCAAGAATGCTGGAGTGGGTTGCCATTTCCTTCCCCAGAGGATCTTCCTGACCCAGGAATCGAACCCAGGTCTCCAGCATTGCAGGCAGATTCTTTACCGACTGAACTACCAGGGAAGCTCCTACGACTTCAGTATAAAGCTGGATAGTGAAGCTTGTTGGAGCATCCTGGGTGGGGAAGAGATATGTTGGGAGAGTCACAGGTCCTGATTCAATGGGGAGAAGGCACAGGAGCTTTGCATTCAGGCCTCCCTTGGTCCCTGCCCTATTTACGTCTTCATCTGGCTATTCTGAACTCTGTCCTTTATAATAAAACTGCTGCTATAAGTATTGCACCCTCCTGAGGTCTGTGAGTCATTCTAGGAAGCTATGGAGCAAAGAGGAGTCATGGGAACCTCCAAAATGTACCCCTGATTGAAGAATGCATGACTCCCTGATGTCGACCTGGCCAATGAGCTGGCCAAAGGAGAACATGCCCTCTGTGGTGCTGGGAGGTGGGAAGACAAAGTGATACTTGGATCTGGGGTTGCAGCAGCTGCCTGCCTGACTCACTGAGGGTGGACCAAATGGAAAAACACAAAGCTTTTTAGAGAAAGCCCCACCTCAGGATTTCCTCTTGGCTGGGGAATGACTCACTGCCCAAGATTTAGGCCATTTTACTGATGTGTGTTCTGCTGCTTGGAGCAGAAAGCCTTGGAACACAGTGAGAAAGCCAGGAAAGGAGACCCTGAGGCTTCCCGAGACTTCCAGAGACAAGATTCTCCCAATACATGTGGTCATTCGACTTCATCCTGGGAGAGAGCTTACTGGGAGGGAATTTACAATGTGTGTGCAGTGGACAGGCTCATATTCTGTTTGGGAGAATATACATTGAAAAGACCTCTTTAGAAAACTTTTTGGAAGTTTGTAGCAAGAGCCTTAAGTAAAGCAGTACACTTTGATGCAATTGTTCTACTTTTGACAATTTATCTTCAGGAAATAATTCTAAATAAGGAAAACGCTTTATGTCGGCAGATGTTTATTGCTGTAATAATGAAAAATGGAAACAAATTAAATTTGCAACAAGCAGGGGGAATTTAAATCAATGATGGCACATATACTCTCCACTTGCAAAGATATTAGAAATGATGGTTATGAAGCCTAAACTAGCAATGAGAAGTGTCTATAATTTAATATGAAAAAATGATGATATAAAATTATATACAGTATAATTACATCTTGAAAAGCAACAATTGTATGGGTAGAGACGTGCTGGAAGGAAATGCAATAGAACATGAATAATAGCTGGATTTGAATAGTGGGGTTATCAAGATTTTTTTTTAGGTCTTCCGTGGTGGCTCAGTGGTAAAGACTCTGCCTGCCAATGCCAGAGGCATCACGGGTTTGATCCCTGATCTGAAAAGATCCTCCGTGTCATGGGGGAACAAAGCCCCTGTACTACAACTACTGAGTCTGTGCAGTAGAGTCCAGGAGCTGCAACTGCTGAAGCCTGGATGCCCTAAAGCCTGTGCTCTGCCGCAAGAGAAGCCCCCGCAACGAGATGCCCTTGCATCACAACTAGGGAGTGGCCCCCACCCCTTGTTGCAACTGCAGAAAAGCCTGGGCAGCTACAAAGACCCAGCACACCCATACATAAAAATATATATACATTTTTAAAAAAAGTTCTTTTAACTTTCTACATTTCTATAAAATACTACATTTATAATTGTTGTTATTGTTCATGCCCCGAGTCGTGTTCAACTCTTTGTGACTCATGGAGTACAGCACGCAGGACTTCCCTGTCCATCATCATCTTGCAAATCTTGCTCAAACTCATGTCCACTGAGTCAGTGATGCCATCCAACAATCTTATCCTCTGTCATCCCCTTCTCCTGCCTTCCATCTTTCCCAGCGTCAGGGTCTTTTCCAATGAGTTGGCTCTTCTCATCAGGTGGCCAAAGTATTGGAGCTTCAGCATCAGTTTTTGCAATGAATATTCAGATTGATTTCCTTTAAGATTGACTGGTTTGATCTCCTTGCAGTCCAAGGGACTCTCAAGAGTCTTCAACATCACAATCCAAAGGCATCAATTCTTTGGTGCTCAGCCTTCTTTATGGTCCAACTCTCACATCTATACATGACTACTTTTATAATATATAATTTTTAAAAAGATCAGAGTGATTGCCTTAAAAAATGTAAAATGTGTTGTGTTAGGGTTCTCCAGGAAAACAGAATCAATAGGAGATAGACATTATGGGGAGAGAGATTTATTGCAAGGTTTGTCTTGGGTGATGAAGGAGGATAAGCAGACCCATAACCTGCCATATCTAAACTAATGGCCCAAGAGAGCCAGTGGTGTGGTTCCGGTCCATGTCCAAAGGTGGAGCCAGGAGTGGTGATGGTGTAAGTCCCAGTCTGAGTGCAGTAGGCACTCAGTGTCCCAGCTTGAAACCAGGTGGGTGACTTCTCCCTCACCCAGACTTTCTTCCATGCAGGCCTGCAGTGGATTGGCTAAGGCCCACCCACATGGTGAAGGGCTATGTGCTCTACTCAGTCTATTGATTCAAATGTTAATCTCATTCAGAAATGCCCTCCAACATCCAGAATAATGTTCAAGCAAATACCTGGACCCTGCATGGCTCAGTCAAGTTGACCATAAATTTAACCATCACTGCAGCCATGAAATTAAAAAGACAATTGCTCCTTGGAAGAAAAGTTATGAACAACCTAGATAGCATATGAAAAAGTAGAGATATTACTTTGCCCACAAAGGTCTGCCTAGTCAAAGTTATGGTTTTTCCAGTAGTCATGGATGAATATGAGATTTGGACTATAAAGTAAGATGAGCGCTGAAGAATTAATGCTTTTGAACTGTGGTGTTGGAGAAAACTCTTGAGAGTCCTTGGACTGCAAGGAGATCCAACCAGTCCATCCTAAAGGAGATCAGTCCTGGGTGTTCATCGGAAGGACTGATGCTGAAGCTGAAATTCCAATACTTTGGCCACCTCATGCGAAGAGTTGACTCACTGGAGAAGACCCTGATGCTGGGAGGGATTGGGGGCAGGAGGAGAAGGGGATGACAGAGGATGAGATGGCTGGATGGCATCACTGACTCAATGGACATGAGTTTGGGTAAACTCTGGGAGATGGTGATGGACAGGGAGGCCTGGTGTGCTGCAGTTCATGGGGTTGCAAAGAGCTGGACACAACTGAGCAACTGAACTGAACTGAACTGTTAAATTTGTGATCACAGTAGCATTATGTTAATATTAATTACCTCATTCAAGCCTTCAATAAATGCACACATATGTGTATATATGTATCTCTTAATACATCGATGTAGATACATTTATATCTATGCAGGTATCTACATGTGTGCATGTATATTTGTTGTTGTTCAGTCACTCAGTCGTGTCTGACTCTTTGTGACCCCCATGAACTGTAGCACACTGGGCTTCCCTGTCCTTCACCATCTCCTGGAGCTTGCTCAAACTTGTGTCCACTGAGTCCGTGTTGCCATCCAACCATCTTGTCCTCTGTATAAATATTTGTATGTGTGCATGTATATTTGTATGTGTGTAAATATATCTGATTCCTATGTATCAGGCATAGTTCTAGACTCTAGAGAAGCAGCAAGACAAAGTCCATAGCCTTATAGAGCTTACAGTCTAGAGATTGAACAGATGAAACTGGAAAATAATAAATAAACTTTCAATTAAAATTTATTTATTTAATAAATTTATATTTATAAATTTAACTTATAAAATTTATTTAATAAATTTATAATTGCTGCTGCTGCTAAGTCGCTTCAGTCGTGTCTGACTCTGTGTGACCCCATAGACGGCAACCCACCAGGCTTCCATGTCCCTGGGATTCTCCAGGCAAGAACACTGGAGTGGGTTGCCATTTCCTTCTCCAATGCATGAAAGTGAAAAGTGAAAGTGAAGTTGCTCAGTCATGTCCGACTCTAGCGACCCCATGGACTGCAGCCCACCAGGCTCCTCTGTCCACGGGATTTTCGAGGCAAAAGTACTGGAATGGGGTGCCATTGCCTTCTCCTAATTTATAATTATAAAATAATAATTTATTATTTAATTAATAAATAATAAACTTTAGGCAATAAAACATACTAGGAAGAAAAATTATAGAGAGCATGTGGCTAGGTGAGGGTTCTAGTTCAGTGACATTGTCAGGGAACACCTCCTTGAGGAGATATTTGAGCACAAGCCTGAATGAAGTCAGGGAGTGATCCCAGTGGCAAAGGTGTCAGGCGGATGGGATGTTATTTGGGGATCTTGAGGAGGACAGCTCGCCAGGGTAGCTGGAGCTGAGTGGGGAGGGGTGTTAGGAAATAAGGTCAAGGGTGGGCAGGAATGAGAACAGGTGTAGCCCCATAGGCTTGGGGAGCGGTTTGAAATTTACTCTGAGCACCTTGGGGGCCAGTGAACAGTCCATGCATGCTTAGTTACTCCAGGCTTGTCCGACTCTTTGTGACCCCATGGACTATAGCCTGCCAGGCTCCTTGGTCCTTGGGATTCTCCAAGCAAGAATACTGAAGTGGGTTGCCATGCCCTCCTCCAGGGGATGTTCCCAACCCAGGGACTGAACCCACATCTCCTAGATCTCCTGCACTGCAGGCAGATTCTTTCCCACTGGGGCTTCCCCGGTGGCTCAAACAGTAAAGCATCTGCCTACAATGCGGGAGACCCAGGTTCGATCCCTGGATCGGGAAGATCCCCTGGAGAAGGAAATGACAACCCACTCCAGTATTCTTACCTGAAAAATTCCATGGACTGAGGAGCCTGGTAGGCTATAGTCGCAAAGAGTTGGACACGACTGAGCAACTTCACTTCACTTCTTTACCACTGAGCCACCAAGGGTTTTGTGTATTGCGACAGGCAAAGACTGACATATTCACTTTCATCCTCAACTGAATAAACCCATCTGGTGCCAGGCATTGTTTTGGGCAATTTCTCTTTGATATGCAATGTCCTGAATGAATGCAGTGGGTTCTCTAGAAATGCTTGCTAAAATTCATGTGTTCCTCCCTTAAAATCTATAAACATCACTAGGTACAATATAAAACATTTGGAGACTGGCCCTCAAATGGAATAAGGAGATTTGCTGAGGTCTTGCAGCTAGTGTAGATAAAATGCAATGAGAGGCTTTGGTCTGAATCCCAAATGGGCCACTTGCCGGCTTTGCAGCCTTGGGAACAGGACTCCACCGCTCTGTGCCTCAATTTGCACACACGTGATTTGGGGTTAATATTAGCACCTCCCTTGTGGGGGGGCTCTGAGGATTAAATGAGATCATGAGCAGAGCTGATATTATTATTGTTAGAGCTTCAATTCCTACCGAGGCTTCTGGCTGGAAGCAAAGGTACTGTCTTGGTACATACCTGACTTCTTATAAAACTACACCACTCCACAAAATCAAATCAAAGCAGTCATCTGACAGTCAATAGAGCCAATTTCTCACAACAACCTTGCATATAAAAGCGTCTGCTTATAGCCAGGACCAGCCAGGAGAGCTGCTCTTTCTTTTGCAGAAGGACCTTGGTCTGGTAGAAGCATCCTGGTGTGCAGGGAGCAGCCTTGCCTGCTGAAAGAACACACCGTCACCTCTGTTTCTCCTGCATGGGCTGGGCCTTCTGCTTCTTCCAAGTCCAATTTTCCCTGAGGGTGTCATATGTCTCCCCAAACCAGACCACTGCTGCCTTGGGAACAATGTGCCAAGTATCAAACAAAGGCTCTGTTTAGGTCCTGCCACCGGAGGGCTGAACTGAGGGTCATATTCCATCTGGGGTTCTCCAGGTTGCATACCTGCTCCCTTTAGCACATATTTTTGGAGACTACAGACTACAAATCTCTCCCCACCCACCCCTAGCCATACACACCACAGCTCTGTTCTGGGACTTCTCTCCCTCTGCCCTAGCGTACTGGGTCTTCCTGTGGGTTGAAGGACGTGCTTTGTTAGCGGTGCCTGATTGGAAGCACATTTCCAAATCATGTGAGTGTATCTCAGTGACCACTGCTCACCTCACCCCATGGAGGGCGGGTGTTTCCATTTTTCAGTAGAAAGGTATGCCCTGACTTCCCAGGTGGCTCAGTGGTAATTCTGCCAATGCAGGAGACACGGGTTCGATCCCTGGGTGGGGAAGATCTCCTGGAGAAGGAAATGGCGATCCACTCCAGTATTCTTGCCCAGGAAATCCCATGGATAAAGGAGCCTGGTGGGCTACAGTCCATGGGGTCACAAAAGAGTCAGACAGGACTTAATGACTCAACAACAGCAAGGCCCTGACTTTGAGCTGGAAGAGTCACTGAAGAATATCTTATGGATCTCCTTTCTGATGTTTCAGAGTGCCAGACAGTGCCAAGTGGTGACTGGACTCTGCCTCAGCTCTCCTCCATATATTTTATAATTTCAAATCATCTCATTTTGATTGAAAGTTCTTTGCACCTGGTGGTCACATCACTTTCTTAGACTAGTCCTTTTACATCTGAATTAGAGCATTTGTATGCAAAGAGCATATTGTCATGCTGACAAAATTTCATTTGGCCCTAAAATTGAGAGCAATAAGCTTTGGGGGAGTATTCTTTTCATTTTCTGTTTGTCCCTTCAGATCCACTTTTTAAAAATTAATTTTATTGGAATATGTTTGCTTTACAATGCCATGTTTGTTCCTATTTCTCAGCAAAGTGAATCAGTCTTTCATATACATATATCCCCTCTTTGTGGATTTCCTTCCCACTTAGGTCTCTGCAGAGCATTGAGTAGGGTTCCCTGAGCTATACAGTAGGCTCTGATTAGTTATCTATTTTTTCAGATTCACTTTTAGCCTTCCTCTGCCCTGCTTTGGGGCTCAAGAGGCTGACTATTAGGGACTTCATCAGTGGGCACAATTGCCCTCTGATGTCTTGTTGATTTTTAATGAGGTCAGGGTGTGTCTTATTCCAGTTTCCTCACAAAGCAGAATAAGGTTTATGTGTAGGTAGTTTATTTTGGAAGTGATAGCAGGGAAGTGGAGTGAAGACTTAGGGAGAATAAAATAAGAGAGGCGGTGAAGTGAATATAAGGGCCTCAGTGTGGCCCGCTGCGCTGAACATCTTATCTGTACTCCTGGTAGCTCAGTGATCCTGAGAAGAAGACAGACTATGCCTCAGCGTTTTCTACCAGAAGGCTGCTGGGGAGAAGCAATTAACCATTGTCTCCAGTCTTCATTCCCTGAAGTTTGCCCCATGGGCTGTTAATTGCCCCCATATTTCTGTTTCTCATGGATGGATGTTGAACAGACTGTCACAGGCATCAGAGAAGATCTGGGGCAAAGGACAAAGGCCGAGTGGTGTGTACCTGAGTAGAGGCGCCATCAGCCAGAAGCAAGTTGAAACCTGCCTGGAACTGATCACCGGAGCTGTGGCTGGGATTCCAGGTGAGGGCAAGCGTGCATGAGTTGGTGAGCCAAAGGTTTCCTATATTGTGTGTTTATTCCCCCTGCTTCCCTCTCTGCTTGTTTGTTTCACTCTTTCTAAGGTTACAGTTCCTATTGGGTGGCTCCCCCCAAATTGAGATCTAAGCCAATATCTCCATCTCTGAAAGCGCTACAGAATAAGAGACTTGAGACACCATTATAAAAAACCTGGTCCTGATCAGGGGAAATTCAGTACCCCAGGGGCATCAACTGCAAAACCACCAGACCCAGAGGCATCATCAGTGAGAAGGAGACACAAGAAATAACTACTCAAGATAAATTCACAAACAGAAATTACAAAGCCTGTACTCAAAACAGTTATCACAAAAGATTGTCTGCAAACTCAATGGACAGGGACTTTATCATTGAGGAATTGTAGGTATTAGGATCATCTGCTCAGAAGGCATTTAAATGATATGGATTAATTCCTCAAAACAATAAAGGAAGACATCACATCCATAAAGAGAAAAAAACAAGAAATTTTGAAACAGAAACAGGGAGTTCTGAACCAAGAACAACAGGAATTTGAAGGGGAGATGTCTTTTTTAAATGAAATTTTTAAAAAGAAGAGTTCTAGAGTCTATACAGACTGATTGCAAAGATAGTTCCTCTTATACTCTATGTCGAAGTTCCTTTATCAGTAACATCTTATGATCATGGTACATGTGTCACCATTAATGAACCAGCTTAATACATTAAGTCAAGTTCATAATTTACTTATATGTCCTCAGCTTTTCCCAAATGTCCTTTTTTTTTTTTTTTTCAAGTTCCAGAATCCAATCCAGGATATCACATGACATGTATTAGTCATGCTTCCTTAGTTACCTCTGTTAGGCACCTCAGTGCGGCTATATGCTGACTCAGAGGATACTTAAAAGGCAGAGAAACAACTGAGTGGATCTGTTGGCTCTTGGGACACTGAAACAGTGCAGATGGAAGTGGAGCTCTGAGCCACGTGGGCCCAGAAGGAGGTGCTACTCTCCTCAAGCCAAGAGCCAAGAACCATGCAAGGGAGTCTCAGGTGGTGTTGCTTGTTTTTAACATTCTTAAAATAGATCTGACTAGTATAACCAACCATATACCAAGGAGGATCATCTCCTGGGCCATTAAACTGAAATGGCAACCCAGTCCAGTACTCTTGTCTGAAAAATTCCATGGATGAGGAGCCTGGTAGGTTACAGTCCATGGGGTCTCAAAGAGTCAGACACGACCGAGTTACTTCACTTTCTTTCTTTCTACCAAATTGAGAAGGACTAAAATTACACCGAATGTGTTCTTGAGCCTCCACTGAATCAAGGGAGAAATCAACAGCAGAAACGTTTATAGCGTCTTTTTTGTGATAGCCCCAAACTGGAAACAGCACAGGTGTATCCCTCAGGGGGTGACTGTTGAAGCAGCCTGTGGCACATCCGTATTATATAACCGTGTGCGTGTGCTCAGTTGTGTCCCACTCTTTTGTGGCTCCCCAGACTGTAGCCCACCAGGTTCCTCTGTCCATGGGATTTTCCAGGCAAGGGTACTGGAGTGGGTTGCTATTCCCTTCTACGGGGAATCTTCCTGACCCAGGGATCGAACCACATCTCTTATACCTTGCGAATTGGCAGGCATGTTCTTTACCACTGACGCCACCTGGGGAGCCCAGAGTTACCATATGTTCCAGCAATTCCACTGCTGGGAATATATCTAAAATACAGAAACACTAATCCAAAAAGACGAACCTAGACAGCACATTAAAAAGCATAAACATCACTTCCAATTTGGAAGGACCAATGCTGAAGCTGAAGCTCGAATACTTTGGCCACTTGATGTAAAGAGCTGACACGTTGGAAAAGACCCTGATGCTGGGAAAGACTGAGGGCAGGAGGAGAAGGGGCGACAGAGGATAAGTTGGTTGGATGACTCAATGGACGTGAGTTTGAACAAACTCCAGGAGATAAAAGACAGGGAAGCCTGGTGTACTGCAACCCACGGGGTTGCAAAGAGTCTAACTTGACTTATGACTGAACAACAACAATCCAAAAAGATACATGCACTGCAATGTTCGTAGTAGTATTATTTATTATTGTGAAGATTCAGAAATAGCCTAAATGTCCGTCAACAGATGAATGGATAAAGAAGATACGGTACATATAGACACTATATATACATACATACATATATAACATATATAATGGAATATTGCTCAGTTTTAAAAAAGAATGAAATTCTGTCACTTGCAAAAATGTTTATGGACCTAGAGGGAATACTGCTTAGTGGAATAAGTCAGAGAAAAAATATTCCATGTTATCACTTACATGTGGAACTTAAAAAATAGAATAAATGAATGAATGTAACAAAACAGAAATTCACACATATAGAGGACAAGCTAGTGCTTACCACTAGGAAGGGAGAACAAGGAGGGGCAAGAAAGGGGTAGGATATTAGTAGACAGATACCACTAGTTCAGTTCAGTTCAGTCACTCAGTCCTATGGATGAAACAAATAAGCAACAAGGATATATTGTCCAGCACAGGGAAATACAGACATTATTTTGTAATAAACTAAAATGGAGTATAATCCATGGAAATATGAAATAATAATATTATAAACCTGAAACTAATATAGTAAGACAACTGCACTTCAATAAACAGACTCTTATTACATTAGCACCTTAGCAGAAGGATCTCTAGCCTTTTCTAGCTGTGATATTGCACAAGTTACTGAACCTTTCTATTTGTTGGTCTCTTCATCTATCGATGGGATTTTTTTTCGTTGTAAATATGAAGTGCTTACCATAGTCCTTGTCATAGAGCAAGCATTTCAGTAAACACAGTCTCATTTACATCATCATCATCACATTTGCAGGCAACCTTGGATGGGACACACTGGAGAGGAAGGTGGAAGAAGGGACTTTCAGTGGAGTATGTGGCACGAGGACCTGGGATGGAGTAAGACTGGGAAGAGAAGCAGGATTGGGAGAAAATCACAGCAAGGGCTGGGGCCGAGCGGAGGTAGGAGCACAGGCCAGAAGATTAGGATGGGAAACATTGTCTTTGCATTTCTATTCAGCAGGGACTGATTTCGCATCCCAAATTCAGATCTTAGAATGGTGTTCCCTTTTCTTCTGCAGTCTATTTGAAGAGAAACTTGTCCCTTTTGCATTTTCTTTTTTTAATGCAGTTCACTCACTAAATGTTAAATGAGTACCTGTTACGCACATGGCACTGTGCAGTGTATGCTGTCCCACTGTCTCATGATTTGGAACTTTTGGACACTTCCAGTTTCCACCCTCAACAAATGATCTCATTTGGGACAAGGAATTTGAAGGCTATGGTGATGAAGTAAAGCTCGTATAAATAATGTGGCTTTGAACAGGTGCTTAAAACTTCTAAACGTCAGCTCTTCATCTGTAAGATGGGGAAAAGTATTATCTGCCCTAAATGGTTGCTACTGCTAAGTCACTTCAGTCATGTCCGACTCTGTGCAACCCCATAGACGGCAGCCCACCAGGCTCTGCTGTCCCTGGGATTCTCCAGGCAAGAACACTGGAGTGGGTTGCCATTTCCTTCTCCAAAGCATGAAAGTGAAAAGTGAAAGGGAAGTCGCTCAGTCTTGCTGACTCTTCACAACCCATGGACTGCAGTCTACCAGGCTCCTCTCTCTATGGGATTTTCCAGGCAAGAGTACTGGAGTGGGGTACCATTGCCTTGGGGTTACTGTGAGGGTTAATTTGGCTAATCCTATAAAGTTCACATGGTTTCTGAAATATATATACCCCTAATAAACATTGCTCTTCCTATAACTAAGAAATCCTAACCTGGACCAAAGCCTTGGAGCCAGCCCTGCACACGTGCCGGGGGTCGCCGAACATCTCGTGCTTTTCCTTCTCTTCTCATGTGCTCAGGTCTCAGGTTTTGGTTCAGCATCATTTCCAAGTCAGCTGAGCACTGTGATCTTGGGTGATTTATATCTCTGAGGCTGTGTTCTCATCTTGTGGAAAATATTAATACAGTCCAGCCCTTAGAAGCATGATCCCTGGCATCAGATGAACCTGTGCCTAAAACCCTATACCTTCATTTATTAGCTACGAGACCTTAAGAAGGGAGCTTGAGCTCTCTGTGCCTCAATATTATCATATGCAAAGTGGGAATAACAGTACTTACACCATTGGGTTATTATGGGAATGCAGGATATAGCGTATATCAAGCTTTGTGCATAATAAGTATTCAAAGTCCCCTTTTCTGTATTCTTTATTTATGTTAGAGAAATTATAAGTGAGTGTCTTATTTATTTAATTTTATTATTTGGCTATGCCATGTGGCATGTGGGATCTTCGTTCCCTGACCAGGGATCAAACCTGTGCCGCCTGCAATGGAAGTGTGGGGTCCTAACCATGGGACCACCAGGGAAGTCCTACCCTCTTCTTTCTTATGTAGAATGTCTAGAATAGTGGCTGGCACTCAGCGAAGGGTAGCTGTTATTATTGCATTTCTTGTTCCCAGGAGCAATATACTTACAAGTGATACACAATATAAAAAATCTGTAAATGATTATGGAGAAGGATTCACTCATGATACATTCCCAGGTTACATGAGGTCCGCCTTCCCCCAACTACTGAGAGCTTGGAGGAAAACATTGACTATTTGTTATTTATTTCAGCATATAGTGTCCAGGAAAGCATGAAAACTGGGAAAAGTATGGAGGGAAGAACTGTAAGACACAAGGGATAACTCTGATGCTTCCAATCACTGCAGCTGGGCCCCTCTCTCCTCCCATTTACACACGCCCCCCCAAAATTAGAAAAAGCATGAATCTTGCCCACAGCAGTTCCCTGTAGGGAACTTTTACTGAGAGAGTTAGATGATTTGAGTTGGAAAATGCCAACATATACACAGCCTTTCACCACAAGCGTGATTGTGTGAAATGACATTTGATGAACTGTGGTGAGATAAGTCTATATCTACTCACTGATGCCCCAAACTCACGAAACAGGACAGTAAGTCCAATTAAATAGGAGCGGATCTGATCCCTATTTTCAGGTAAAATCCAGAGGACTAATTTGCTGTCTTGAAGGGATTTCAGGTGGACTACATTCTGTTCAGCAATAATGTTATGTTCTTGATGAACCTCATGTCATGATAGAAATTATTGCTTCTATGTGGCGGGGAAGTAATGTACTAAAGTGTTTCACATGTGCAATGGTGGCGTGGTTTAGTCACTAAGTCATGTCCAACTGTTGTGACCCCATGACCGTAGCCCGCCAGGCTCCTCTGTCCTTGGAATTTTCCAGGCAAGAATACTGGAGTGTGTAACCATTTCCTTCTCCAAGGGGATCTTCCTGACCCAGGTATTATACCCACATTTCCTGCATTACAGGTGGTCTCCTATATTACAGGTTGATTCTTTACCAACTGAGCCACCGGGGATGCCTCAGATGTACAATAATAAAGCTTTTTTTTAGGAATTTTAATAATATTATTTGTCTAGCTAAGATATATATATATATATATATATAGCTATAAAACTTAAAAATGACTTGAACACATCTGAATCTTGATTCCATGCAGCTTTAAACAACAAAAAAAATGTCTGTCACCACCACTTGTTATGCATCCATGCTGCCTTTATATATTCCCTTAACAATTGTTGATCAAAATTTCTACTATATGCCAGGCACCCTTCCCAATGCTGGGCCTGTGAGAGTGACTGAGGCAGGCAAGCATTCTGACTTCAGAAGCATGGAAACCATAAGGTCAACACCACGATTATGGATTTCCCCTGGGTTACCCAGGAACTGGAGAAGACACTGGGATGAAGGTGAGAAGGAGGGACCCACTGCAGGACTTGTGAGCCAAGGAGGCCTTGTGGAAGCTGAAGGGTACAGCCTGAGAAGAGACTGGGGAGGCCATGGCAGGCCGAGGAAAGAAGTGATGTGAAGGACCTGAGTCGGAAAGAGCTTGTTGTGGCCTTGGGAAGAGAAGGGGCGCCTGAAATGATGGGACACGTATGGAACAGCTGTGCTTTAACCCTGATGCACTCCTGGTCCCCTCGCTGTATCACGCCCTGTCTATTTTAGATTATGAAGTCACGCTGGGGGGAAATGCTCGCCCCATTTTCTTTCTATTTATTTATTTAAGTTTATTTTTGGCTGCCCTGGGCCTTTGTTACTGCACAGGCTTTCTCGAGGTGTGGCGAGCATGGGTTCCTCTTTGTTGCTTGCGTGAGTTTCTCATTGCAGTGGCTTCTCTTGTTGCGGAGCACAGGCTGCAGGCACGTGGGCTTCAGTGGTTGCAGCACGTGAACTCAGAAGTCATGGCTCACAAGCTCTGGAGAACAGGCTCAACAGTTGTGGCAAACGGGCTTAGTTGCTTCGAGGCACGGTCTTTCCAGACCAGGAATGGAGCCCATGTCCTCTGCCTTGGCCGGTGGCGTCTTCCCCACTGAGCCATGAGGGAAGTCCCCTGGACCCCTTTCGGATGTCCCTCTTCTCCTGTTCCTTGGCACTAAAGCTCCTGGCTCAGGTCTTCATACTCTGGCTTGCAGATGGCAGACTGGGGCTTATTTCAGCCTCCATAATCACATGAGCCAATTCCCAAACAAATCTCCTCTTATATATCTGCGTGTGAGCAAAGTCGCTTCAGTTGTGTCCAACTCTTTGCAACCCTATAGACTGTAGGCCATCAGTCTCCTCTGTCCATGGGATTCTCCAGGCAAGAATACTGGAGGGGGTTGCCATGCCCTCCTCCACCACTTATATATCTACACATATGCTATTGGTTCTGCCTCTGGAAAACTGACTACTAGTCAAGGCTGTGGTTTTTCCAGTGGTCATGTATGGATGTGAGAGTTGGACTGTGAAGAAAGCTGAGCACAGAAGAATTGATGGTTTTGAACTGTGGTGTTGGAGAAGACTCTTGAGAGTCCCTTGGACTGCAAGGAGATCCAACCAGTCCATCCTAAAGGAGATCAGTCCTGGGTGTTCATTGGAAGGACTGATGTTGAAGCTGAAACACCAGCACTTTGGCCGCCTGATGCGAAGAGCTGACTCATTTGAAAAGACCCTGATGCTGGGAAAGATTGAGGGCAGGAGGAGAAGGGGAAGCAGAGGATGAGACAGTTGGGTGGCATCACCGACTCAGTGGACATGGGTTTGGGTGGATTCCAGGAGTTAGTGATGGACAGGGAGGCCTGGCGTGCTGCAGTCCATGGGGTCACAAAGAGTTGGACATGACTGAGTGACTGAACTAACTGACTGACAGTTGGATTGCTAACATTATCTAACTCAATTGATGGCATTCCTTATTTGGTAAGTACTCAGTTTAGAGATAATTGAATGAGCAGTAGGTGCAAGATTCAACTTAACTGTTCAGTAGGAAATACATTTTAAACATACCTTTAAGCATTATACAATGTTCAAAGGTATATTTTCTAAAATCTGAGGTGCTTGATTCCTTCTGGTTAAAATTTACTTTAGTGCAAATCAGAAATTGTTTTACACATTAATAGAAGTCTAACTTGAAGTTTCAGTTATTGTTGAAGTTGTATTCATTGTTCTTGCTTAGTCACTCAGTTGTGTCCGACTCTCTGTGACTCCATGGACTATAGCCCAGCTGGCTCCTCTGTCAGGGGATTTTCCAGGCAAGAGTACTGGAGTGGGTTGCTATTTCCTTCTCCAGGAGATCTTTCTGAGTGGGTAATTTCATTGACAGAGGAGCCTGGTGGGCTACAGGCCATAAGGTCACAAAGAATCAGACATGACCAAAGTGACTTAGCATGCATGCACATAATAAGCAGATGAAAAGATGTCAATATTATTAGTCATCAAGAAAATTGCAAATTAAAACCATGAAGAGAAAGATACCGGTTCATATTCACTAAAATAATACAAAAAAACCATCAACTTTGGTGGGAATGCTGTTGTTGCTGTTTAGTACATCAGTCTTGTCAGCGTCTTTGTGACTCCATGGACTGCAGCGTGCCAGGGCTTCCTGCGCCCCACTATCTCCCAGAGTTTGCTCAAACTCATGTCCATTGAGTCAGTGATGCCCTCCAACCATCTCATCCTCTATGGTCCCCTTCTCCTCCTGCCTTCAATCTTTCCCAGCATCAAAGTCTTTTCCAATGAGTCAGCTCTTCACATCAGGTGGCCAAAGTATTGGGACTTTAGCTTGAGCATGAGCCCTTCCAGTGAATATTCAGGGTTGATTTCCTTTCAGGTTGATTGATCTCCTTGCAGTCCAAGGGACTCTCAAGAATCTTCCCCAGCACCACAGTTTTAAAATCATCAGTTCTTCAGCACTCAGACTTCTTTATGGTCCAACTCTCACATCCGTACATGACAACTGGAAAAATCCTAGCTTTGACTATATGATCCTTTGTTGGCAAAGTGATGCCTCTGCTTTTTAATATGCTGTCTATGTTGGTCATAACTTTTCTTCCAAGGAGCAAGTGTCTTTTAATATCATGGCTGCAGTCACCATCTGAGTGATTTTGGAGTCCTCCAAAATAGAGTCTGTCACAGTTTCCTTTTTTTCCCCATCTATTTGCCATGAAGTGATGGGCCCAGATACCATGATCTTAGTTTTTTGAATGTTGAGTTTTAAGCTAGCTTTTTTCACTCTCTTTCACCTTCATCAAGAGACTCTTTAGTTCCTCTTCACTTTCTGCCATTAGGGTGGTGTCATCAGCAAATCTGAGATTATTGATATTTCTCCTGGCAATAATCTCTGTTCTCCTGGAAATGAACAGAGATCATTCTGTTGTTTTTGAGATTGCACCCGAGTACTGCATTTCGGACTCTCTTGTTGACTGCGATGGCTACTCCATTTCTTCTAAGGGATTCTTGCCCACAGTTGTAGATGTAATGGTCATCTGAATTAAATTCACCCATTTCAGTTCATTTTAGTTCAGTGATTCCTAAAATGTCGATGTTCACTCTTGCCATCTCCTGTTTGATCGCTTCCAATTACCTTGATTCATGGACCTGACATTCCAGGTTCCTACGCAATACTGCTCTTTACAGCAGTGGACTTTACTTCCATCACCAGTCACATCCCCAACTGGGCATTGTTTTTGCTTTGGCTCAGCCTCTTCATTCTTTCTGGAATTATTTCTCCACTCTTATCCAGTGGCATATTGGGCACCTACCGACCTGGGGAGTTTATCTTTCAGTGTCATATCTTTTTACCTTTTCATACTGTCCATGGGGTTCTCAAGGCAAGAATGCTAAAGTGCCCTGCCATTCCCTTCTCCAGTGGGAACATACAGCAATTGAAACTCATGGATTGCTACTACTACTACTACTAAGTTCCATTCCCTTCTCCAGTGGGAACATACAGCAATTGAAACTCGTGGATTGCTACTGCTACTACTAAGTTCCATTCCCTTCTCCAGTGGGAACATACAGCAATTGAAACTCATGGATTGCTACTACTACTGCTACTAAGTTCCATTCCCTTCTCCAGTGGGAAAATACAGCAATTGAAACTCATGGATTGCTACTACTACTACTACTAAGTTGCTTCAGTCGTGTCTGACTCTGTGCGACCCCATGGACTGAAGCTCACCAGGCTTCTCCATCCATGAGATTCTCCAGGCAAGAACACTGGAGTGTGTTGCCATTTCCTTCTCCAATGCATGTAAGTGGAAAGTGAAAGTGAAGTCGCTCAGTCGTGTCCGACTCTCAGCGACCCCATGGACTGCAGCCTACCAGGCTCCTGCTGGTGGAATGCAAAGTGGTAAGGCCACTTTGATAAAGAATATGGAAGCGCCGTACAAAATTTCATACATATATTAAATATAATTCAGCAATTCTACTTTTAGATATTGATCCAAGAGAAGTGAAAATATATATTCCCATAAAAATGTGTGAACATTCCAGCCAAAACCTGGAAGAAATCCAAATGTCCATCAGCTGATGAGCAGACAAACAAATTGTGTATGATGGAACAGTAATCTGAAACAAGAGGAGGATGATATATTATTATGGACAACACAGGGATAAATCTCAGAAACAACTCTAAGTGAAAAAGTGAAACACAAAATGTTATGTACTGCGTGGTTTTGATTATATGATATTTTATCAAAACTATTGTCAGAGAAAGTAGAACCATGCTTTGCTGGAGGCTAGAAGTATGAGAGGAAGGACGTGTATCGTGTAATAGACACAAGGAACATTGCAGAGAGAGGGAGCTCTTCTGTAGTTTGGTTGTCATGGTGATTGTGATTGTAAACAGTTGCCCAAATTTGTCCAGCTGTATTTTTAAAACGTGTGAATTTTATCAATACCAATGTGAAAAAGAGAAAACAATACAAGCTAGTGCTTGCTGAAAAAAATTAAGTGGTGAAATAACATATGAAAAGGAGAAAGTCTGGGCGATGACATAACGGAATACAGCAGGATGGTCCTGGTTGTTCAGCCTTCCTGGTCTACTTGCAACTGCATCATGGCTGGTGCGTGATCCTGTTTCTGAAAGGCAATGTATCGTGAATCACTCGTCAGCTGGTGTTTGTGTGTGTGAACAGTTGCTCAGTTGTGTCTGTCTCTGCAACCCCATGGACTGTAGCCCACCAGGCTCCTCTGTCCATGGGATTATCCTGGCAAGGATACTGGAGTAGGTTGTCTTTTTTTCCTCCAGGGGATCTTCCCGACCCAGGGATCAAAACTGTGTCTCCTGTGTCTCCTGCCTTGGCAGGCAGATTCTTTACCACTGAGTCACCTGGGAAGCCTGTCATCTGGTAGAAAGGGTTGAAAACATTAACATGGTCAAGATTAATATTAAGCAAATTGGCTCGGTGCATGCATTTTGCTTAACAGAAGATTCTGTTTGGCAGAATTACCTTGTACATAAATTCATATTCCTTTAAAGAATGAGGTAAAAAAAAAGACGTATATGAGAAAAGTTCCTGTCTGGTCTTTGGGGCTATGTTGTGTGTGAAATTTCTAAAATTCATCAATGCTAAATGGGTTTCTCCATACGTTTATTGAGTGGATCATAGTACTGGTTATAATCAAACATTTCACATGATTGACAATAAGAATGAGCCAGACATGGTACCTGATGCTGGTTATAAAAGTGAGCCAGACATGTTGCCCATAGTCTAGGAGTTGGCACCCTGTTCTATTTAACTTTTGATTTTATATTGGAGTATAGCCAATTCACAGTGTTTCGATAGTTTCAGGTGGACAGCAAAGGGACTCAGTCACACATGTATCCATTCTCCTTAAGCCCCCTCCCATCCAGGCTGCCACATAACATTGAGCAGGGCTCCCTGTGCTCTACAGTAGGACATTTTTTGGTTATCCATTTTAAACAGAACAGTGGTACATGTCCATCCCCAACTCCCCAACCATCCCTTCTCCTCATCCTTCCCTCCGCCACCCTGCCCCTGGAAACAGGAAATTTGTTCTCTGAGACTGTGACACCCTGCTTTTGTAAATGACTAGGTAGTACGTCCAAGGTCAGGAGCAGCGGCCGAGAGTGTCAGGTTTCGAAGCACAGTAACGGCCGAGAGGAGCTACCCCACGTCCAAAGTCAGGGGTGGCAGCCGAGAGGAGCTACTCCACGCCTGAGGCCAGGGGCCGTGGTCGGGAGGAGCAACCCCATCTCCAACGAGCAGTGGCTGTGCGGGCGCAGGAGGGCCTAGAGGAGCTATTCCATGTTCAAGGTCAGAATGGGCAGTGGTGAGGAGATACCCCTCATCCAAGGTAAGAGAAACCCAAGTAAGATGGTAGGTGTTGCAAGAGGGCATCAGAAGGCAGACACACTGAAACCATACTCACAGAAAACTAGTCAATCTAATCACACTAGGACCACAGCCTTGTCTAACTCAATGAAACTAAGCCATGCCCGTGGGGCCACCCAAGACGGGCAGGTCAGGGTGGAGAGATCTGACAGAATGTGGTCCACTGGAGAAGGGAATGGCAAACCACTTCAATATTCTTGCCTTGAGAACCCTATGAACAGTATGAAAAGGCAAAGTGATAGGATACTGAAAGAGGAACTCCCCAGGTCAGTAGGTGCCCAATATGCTACTGGAGATCAGTGGAGAAATAACTCCAGAAAGAATGAAGGGATGGAGCCAAAGCAAAAAGAATACCCAACTGTGGATGTGACTGGTGATAGAAACAAGGTCTGATGCTGTAAAGAGCGATATTGCACAGGAACCTGGAATGTCAGGTCCATGAATCAAGGCAAATTGGAAGTGGTCAAACAAGAGATGGCAAGAGTGAACGTCGACATTCTAGGAATCAGCGAACTGAAATGGACTGGAATGGGTGAATTTAACTCAGATGACCATTATATCTACTACTGTGGGCAGGAATCCCTCAGAAGAAATGGAGTAGCCATCATGGTCAACAAAAGAGTTCAAAATGCAGTTGCTGCTGCTAAGTCGCTTCAGTCATGTCCGACTCTGTGCGACCGCATAGATGGCAGCCCACAAGGCTCCCCCATCCCTGGGATTCTCCAGGCAAGATCACTGGAGTGGGTTGCCATTTCCTTCTCCAATCCATGAAAGTGGAAAGTGAAAGTAGGAAGTCACTTTGTCGTGTCTGACTCTCAGCGACCCCTTGGACTGCAGCCTACCAGGCTCCTCCGTCCATGGGATTTTCCAGGCAAGCGTACTGGAGTAGGTTGCCATTGCCTTCTCTGTCAAAATGCAGTACTTGGGTGCAATCTCAAAAATGACAGAACCATCTCTGTTCATTTCCAAGGCAAACTGTTCAATATCACAGTAATCCAAGTGTATGCCCCAACCAGTAATGCTGAAGAAGCTGAAGTTGAACGGTTCTATGAAGACCTACAAGACCTTTTAGAACTAACACCCAAAAAAGATGTCCTTTTCATTATAGGGGACTGGAATGCAAAAGTAGGAAGTCAAGAAACACCTGGAGTAACAGGCAAATTTGGCCTTGGAATACGGAATGAAGCAGGGCAAAGACTAATAGAGTTTTGCCAAGAAAATGCACTGGTCATAGCAAACACCCTCTTCCAACAACACAAGAGAAGACACTACACATGGACATCACCAGATGGTCAACACTGAAATCAGATTGATTATATTCTTTGCAGCCAAAGATGGAGAAGCTCTATACAGTCAATAAAAACAAGACCAGGAGCTGACTGTGGCTCAGATCATAAACTCCTTATTGCCAAATTCAGACTGAAATTGAAGAAAGTAGGGAAAACCACTAGACCATTCAGGTATGACCTAAATCAAATCCCTTATTACAGTGGAAGTGAGAAATAGATTTAAGGGCCTAGATCTGATAGATAGAGTGCCTGATGAACTATGGACGGAGGTTCGTGACGTTGTACAGGAGACAGGGATCAAGACCATCCCCATGCAAAAGAAATGCAAAAAAAGCAAAATGGCTGTCTGGGGAGGCCTTACAAATAGCTGTGAAAAGAAGAGAAGCAAAAAACAAAGGAGAAAAGGAAAGATATAAGCACTGTG
>NW_011494951.1:8857796-8858148 GCF_000754665.1 Bison bison bison | reverse complement strand
AGAGGTTCAGACACGTCTCCACAAAGGGAAGCGGTCTGACACTGACTTTATTCAGCATCTTATATTTATACAGGAGAGCGTGAGAAAGACAAGACAGTTAACATTTTTTCTTGGTTGACCTATACATCTTACAAACAGTTACAAGAAATCTTGAGAGCATGGGAATGGCACCCTGTTATTATTTCTTACACCAGATAACATTTCCCTGTGCGTGAGAAGTTTGTACAGAACTCCAGGTGTCTGCAGTAAATAATCGCCTAATCTCTGGGGTGGTGGGACAGAGAGCTATGTTTGCAAGCAAACCCTCAAGGACTGAGGCAGCTCCCAGAGCTGTGTCCTTTAGATAAAGGAC
>NW_011494951.1:8857391-8857696 GCF_000754665.1 Bison bison bison | reverse complement strand
AAAAAAGCAAAATGGCTGTCTGGGGAGGCCTTACAAATAGCTGTGAAAAGAAGAGAAGCAAAAAACAAAGGAGAAAAGGAAAGATATAAGCATCTGTGCCGGTGCCAGCCGGCAAAGTCAATCAGGTCCCGAGAACGTGCATGGCGCGGCTGAGAAATAAAACTACAGCAAAAGAATTCTACAACAAAGATGGGGCCGAGAGGTTCAGACACGTCTCCACAAAGGGAAGCGGTCTGACACTGACTTTATTCAGCATCTTATATTTATACAGGAGAGCGTGAGAAAGACAAGACAGTTAACATTTT
>NW_011494951.1:8852339-8856639 GCF_000754665.1 Bison bison bison | reverse complement strand
GCAACAGTTAGAACTGGACATGGAACAACAGACTAGGTTCCAAATAGGAAAAGGAGTACGTCAAGGCTGTATATTGTCACCCTGCTTATTTAACTTCTATGCAGAGTACATCATGAGAAACCCTGAGCTGGAAGAAGCACAAGCTGGAATCAAGATTGCTGGGAGAAATATCAATAACCTCAGTATGCAGATGACACCACTATTATGGCAGAAAGTGAAGAGGAACTAAAAAGCCTCTTGATGAAGGTGAAAGAGGAGAGTGAAAAAGTTGTCTTAAAACTCAACATTCAGAAAATGAAGATCGTGGCATCTGGTCCCATTAGTTCATGAGAAATAGATGGGGAAACAGTGGAAACAGTGTCAGACTTTATTTTGGGGGGCTCCAAAATCACTGCAGATGGTGACTGCAGCCATGAAATTAAAAGACGCTTACTCCTTAAAAGAAAAGTTATGACCAACCTAGATAGCATATTGAAAAGCAGAGGCATTACTTTGCCAACAAAGGTCCATCTAGTCAAGGTTATGGTTTTTCCAGTGGTCATGTATGGATGTGAAAGCTGGACTGTGAAGAAAGCTGAGTGCCGAAGAATTGATGCTTTTGAACTGTGGTGTTGGAGAAGACTCTTGAGAGTCCCTTGGACTGCAAGGAGATCCAACCAGTCCATTCTGAAGGAGATCAGCCCTGGGATTTCTTTGGAAGGAATGATGCTAAAGCTGAAACTCCAGTACTTTGGCCACCTCATGCGAAGAATTGATTAATTGGAAAAGACTCTGATGCTGGGAGGGATTGGGGGCAGGAGGAGAAGGGGATGACAGAGGATGAGATGGCTGGATGGCATCACTGACTCTATGGACGTGAGTCTGAGTGAACTCCGGGAGTTGGTGATGGACAGGGAGGCCTGGCCTGCTGCAATTCATGGGGTGGCAAAGAGTTGGACACGACTGAGCGACTCAACTGAACTGAACTGAAGATAGTACATGGACCATCCTCTGTTGCAACTACTCAACCCCGCTCAAACTCGTTAGTAATCCAAGAAATGAAAACTACCACAGATTGGCAATAAAGATGGACCAAACCTGTAGGGACTAGGATGTGGAAAATCAAAGCTTCCTTACATTGTTAATGAGTGCAAAAGCCAGTATGATCACTTTAGAAAAGAGATCACGTTCCGGAGCATGGAGAAGCTCCTGTGCCCCCCAACCCAAGCGATTCACTCCTGGGTATTATACCCTAGAAACTGAGGCATGCGTGCATACAATAACAGTAATAATGAAATACAATACCATTTATAGCAGCACTGTTTGAAATAGCCAAAAACTGAAAATAACTAAATTCCCTTCAATAAGTTAGATATTTATATGATAAAATGCTATCCAGCAATGAAAATGAACTGTAGCTACAGACAACACAGATGTATCTTATACAAAATAATGGAGAGCAAATAGTAGATGCGTGAATTGTTTTAATTCCATTTACTGAAAGTTTAAAAGCGATGTCATTTTGGAATTCAGGATTGGGTATTAAACTATACTAAAATGTAAAGGGCTGCAAAAGTGGTTGTTTCAGAGAGGATGGAAGGTTATGACTGAGGGGACAGAGAAAGATCCTGTCAATTTGGATACTGTCGATTTTCGTCCCTTTTTTTTTTTTTTTACTGTAGCGAAATATACATAACATAAAATGTACCTTTCTGAACCACTTTTAAGAGTGCAATTTGGTGGTACATTCACATCATTGTACAATCATCACCACTACCCATTTCTAGAATTTTTTCATCATGTCAAACTTTGTCCCCATTAAGCACTGACCCTCTTTCCCTCCGATCCTGGCAATCTCCATTCCACTTTCTGTCTCTAAGAAGCTGACCACTCGTGGTAGCCCATCTACAGTGGTTCAGACGGTAAAGCGTCTGCCTCCAATGTGGGAGACCTGGGTTCGATCCCTGGGTCAGGAAGATCTCCTGGGGAAGGAAAAGGCAACCCACTCCAGTACTCTTGCCTGGAAAATCCCATGGATGGAGCAGCCTGGTCCATGGGGTCACAAACAGTTGGACACGACTGAGCAACTTCACTTATTTCGCTTAGTGTCTTGTCTTCGAAGTTCATCCATACTGTAGCACGTGTCAGACCCCTCTTCCTCGTAAGTTGGGATCATAGCTCATTGTGTCTGTATCATGTTTTGTTTATCCATTCATTTGTCAGTGGTCACTTATGCTGTTTCCACCTTTTGACTATTGTGAGTGATGCTGCTGTGAACACTGATGTACAGATATCCAAGTCCCTGCTTTTAACAATTTTTGGGTTTTAAAATTACTCATAGTGCATACTGGTGCTTAATATTTTCTATATGTACTTAACAGTTCACAAGGAGGCTTTTAAAAAAATCCTATAGACCTGGGATTCAGGTACCATGGAATCTCTGTGTCTGATTTTGATTTTGCATTTCTTCCTATGGAACTCTTGCTCTTGTCCCACTAAAGCAAACGGCGTTTCCTTGCTCATTTAAAAATAAGCTTTTAAGTGAGGTATAAAACCTACAGAAAAAATGCAAAAATAATAATCATCAGTGTGATGAAGTATTCACAAAATGAATGGCCTGTTTGGATGTGTATGCTAGGTACATGCAGGGGGTGTGTCTGGAAACAAACCACATACAGTCATTTTGGGAAACCAACAAGGTCTTAAGCTGAAAAAGAAGAGCGAAAGTGTGCTACTTAGCTGGAAAGAGGTAAATAGCATGATACTGTAAAAGTGTTAACACTTTAAGGTGGTTGCTTCTCAGGAATGAAAAGTAGGGATGAAAAGGTGGTGGGCCAATGTTTTATTCTGGTAATTGTGTATTTAACTTTTAAAAGAGATACATATTTCATATTACAATTTGAAAATAGTTTATTTACAATAAATTAATCAACATCTATAATCTATCTTCCTCACCCCAAACAAGGCCTTTGTTATCATTTCATATGTTCGTCTAGGTTTTGGTTTTGTTTAAATTGAGTTTTATTCTTAATGATGTTATATTTAGATGTTATATTATGTCTCTACTCTTTAGGACTTTGGAGAAGGAAAGGGCAAATCACTCTAGTATTCTCACCTGGGAAATCCCATGGCCAGGGGAGCCTGTTGGGCTAGTCTTTCGGGTCACAGAGAGTAGGATACGACTGAGTGACTGAGCACATACTCTTTAGGACTTAACTATACATTAGACCCACAACAGTGTCCAGCACCCATGTTATGACTTTGACATCAATGACAATGTGTTTTTTCCAACACATGTGTGTATGTGTACTTGCTAAGTCACTTCAGTCGTGTCCCACTCTTTGCAACCTCAAGAACTGTAGCCCGCCAGGCTCCTCTGTCCATGCGATTCTCCAGGCAAGAATACTGGAGTGGGTTGCCATGCCCTCCTCCAGGGGATCTTCCCCACCAGGGATCGGACCCGAGTCTCCTGTGTCTCCTGCACTGCAGGCGGCTTCTTTACCGTTGAGCCACCGGTGAAGCCCTTTTATTCCCAACACATCACTAGCAATTCTTTGACACCACATGAGTGCCCTAAAATTCAACTCAGCTTGGACACCATCTACCTGGTAATAGTGCCAGACCCCATAGATGAAGTCAGGCTCGGACCTACAAGGTGCCCCTCCTCCCGCTTCAGTTGAAGTCCGGATTGTCAGCTGGGTTCTGACCCAGTGGCTACAGACTGAAGGTTCCAACCACTCCTCCTTGGGTTTCAGTAATTACCAGTTTATTATAGAAGAATATAACTTAGGAAGAGCCTGATGGGAGAGATGCCTAGGGCAAGGTTGGGGAAAGAGCGTGGAGCTTTCAAGCTCTCTCTGGACTCAGCTACTTTCCCTGAGCTCACCGCCCAGGGTGTTCATAGCTCTCCAAACTCTGTCTCTTGGTTTTTTTATGGAGGCTTCCTTACTTTGGCACCACTGATTAAATTGCAGTCCATTGGTGATCAATTCAACTCACAGTCCAACTCCCCTTCCTGGATGTGGGCCAGGCTGGGGGCGGGTGGGGTGAAGGAGACTGAAAGTTCCAATCCTCTAATCACAGGGTGGTTTCCCATCCTTAGTCGCTTTCCAAAAGTCACCTCATTAACAAACTCAGGTGTGGTTGAAAGTAGGTTGTTATGAAAATACATCCCATTCATCATTCTCACTTTGGAAATTCCAAGAGTTTTAGGAGTTCTGTGCCAGAAACCAGATGAGGATCAGATATGTACCTATTATATTATCATGATACCATATATCTTCCTGTTCCCTGGATGTTTTATTGTTACTCCTTCCTTTTG
>NW_011494951.1:8784839-8847339 GCF_000754665.1 Bison bison bison | reverse complement strand
ATACAAAAGAACATTTTATTTTAACATGAAAATATCACAAAAATTAGTAAGCCTGAGATGTAGGGTTTTGGTGAAAAACAAGAGGCTTGTAGTGTTTTGGCTGCTGATAAAGATGCATGTATTGATAGCTGGGGTGAAAGCAGAAGAATGCACTTATTTCTTCTGCATGTCAGTATCTTCAGACACAGTAAGCCACATGCACCCTTTCTTTCCTTGTTGAACAGAGGCCGGTCAGCTGTTCTTAGTTCCAGCGGAAGTGGATCTGACGTGGGCGATCAGCACCTTCCTTTACCAATGGCTTATGGAACTCACGTCCTGCACGGGAGTGGATATTTGCCCAACAAAACTCACAGTAATACTGCAGGCAAGTGACATTGGCACAAAAAAAGGGAGCAAATTTCCCACCACAGCGTGCACCCTGGCACTCATCACACATCTGGTCATCCAGCACATATGGCTTCACCTCCACCTAGAAAAAGAGGGAAGACAAGTCCTGTCAAGTCTGCTTCAGACCCCACTTTAGCACTGATTTAAGAGGTTCATGCAGTGTTCTAGAGAAATGGAGCAGCACTCAATGCTGAAAGGAAGAGGCATATTCTTAGCGTGATAGTTCCGCCATGGTGGTTTAATCACTAAGTCATGACAGACTCTTGCAATCCCATGGACTGTAGCCTGCCAGGCTCCTTTGTCCATGGGATTCTCCAGACAAGAATACTGGAGTGGGTTGCCATTTCCTTCTCCAGAGGATCTTCCTGACCCAGGAATCAAACCTAGGTCTCCTGCATTGCAGGAAGAGTTTTTACCAATTGAGCTATGAGGGAAGCCCAGTTTCACCACCCTGTAGGTTCAAAGTACATCATTTTGTTCTTGCAGTAATCTTTTTATAGGTCTTAGGTTCATAATTGACCATGTGACTCAATGAGCACTTAGTTTGGTAATTTTATTGTATTTTGATATGTTTCTTCTGAAAACTGTTAATTGAATACTATTTACATCACTTTATTCCCCAAATACAAAAAATAATTTATAAAAACTGTAAAATCCTAATTGATTCACAAAACATTCCACCCTCACCTTTCTTGAAGTTGACATCTTTAACACACCTGTGTATTGATCTTCTCAGAGGTGGGGGTAACCGTGAGTTAAAATGAGCAGGGCATGGAAGACAAATGCACTTACACCTTTGTTCTCTCTTCCCAGCCCCACCGGTGAGATGGCACAACTGTAACAGCCCCTGGTCCTGGCAATGCTGCTCTACTGCAGGTGAGAGCTGTGCCCTGTTCATAAATAACTGGTACCACTAAACCAGAGCTGTGGATGATTCTATGAAAGGCATGTCTAGACTTCTGAGAACTAGTAAGACAGAAGTCAAAGTCCCACTGTGACAGTGTGACTCAGGAGAAGGTCTCAGACTTAAGTCAGCTCTTGATGCTAAAGCTCTTGACCTCAGTTTCCATACCTATGAGATGAGAAAGGCACCAGACCCTGCTTCCTAGAGTTGTGAGGATTAGATGACGCAAGTAAAAGCATGTAAAACAGTGCTTGGTACCTGGTAAAATACTCTGTGAATTAGCACTGGCCACTATTAGCTGCAACAGCCTTACTTTCTGGCTTGTGAGAACTTTATGAATGACAGGTTACTGCTTCTGTCTGACTGAATAGTGCCAGGCAGTCTAAGATCTCTGCACTTCCTGAGAGGAGAGAAAACTGAGTGTTTAAATGGCTTGGTTTGCCCAAGGTAAAAAAATAATGACCTGATGATTTCTATTTTGAGTGTATTCTACTGAAATACTTGCATTTGTATAGAAAATAAACATATAAGGGTATTTTCTTCAGCATTATTTTGAACAAATACAATAACAACAAACTGGAAACAACTTAGCTGACTGATAAAAAGAACTGTAGAACATTTGATAGGAAAGTAATGAAATAACATTTTTATTTACATTTGTATTGGTCAAAAAGTGCATTTTCAGTACGATCTTATGAAAAACCCAAAGGAACTTTTTGGTCAACCTAATATTTCATGGTTAGGGTTAGGATAAACCTGAAAAAAAAAGTGAAAGTTAGTTGTTCAGTCACGTCCAGCTCTTTGTGACCCCATGGACTGTGGCCCACCAGGCTCTTCTGTTCATGGAATTCTCCAGGTAAGAATACTAGAGTGGGTTGCCATTCCCTTCTCCAGGGGATCTTCCTGACCCAGGGATCGAACACAGGTCTCCTGCATTGCAGGCAAATTCTTTACCATCTAAGCCACCAGGGAAACCCAGTAAGCTTTGGATCAGCAGCTTACAGGACTTGAATGATTTTCCAGTATGCAACTTACACGTTTATCAATATCACCGTGCTGAAGCTGAACGAACCGGGCACTGATGGCAGCAATGTAGCTCTGCTGATTGGAGAAAGCAACTCGACCAGCACCTTTTGGATATTTCAGCTCTGGATCTGTATCAATCCCTGCATAACACACGCCACCATACAGCCGGTCCATGATCATAGCAAGCTCCACTGGAAAAGAAAAGAAGTGCACATCAAATGGGAGAGAACACAGTGAATGAATCAACAGTCTTAAAGTTTTTTTTTTTTTTTAAGTGAAAGTCAATAGGATAATGCTCTCTTCTAGATCCAGTCCTCTGTCTTGCACACTAGGGACCATCTGTTCTCACCACAGAAGTGGACTGCTCAGCTGCCCACTGGACCAGTCATATGATATCTAACAGGCCCTGTAGCAGGCACTGCGTCCTACACGGTGCTCCTGACCTTTCGCTACCTGTCTATGCGTGCCCCAGTGTGTTTTCACTGACTCAGTAAGTGACGGAAAAGATGAAGTTGCCAACTCAAGAGGCTTGGCTTCATCCTTCCTATTTTTTCTGTTTCCCTCAGTGCATGCAATCCCATGAACTTGATTTCCAGACATATCTAGAATCCAACTGCTCTGCCTCCATGACTAACATTCTGTTTCAAGGTACCGTTATTTTTCATCAGATCATGGCAATAGCTTTATCACTTCGTTTCTCATCCGTGCTCTTCCCACCCCCAAGTTTATTTTCAAAACAGCACCAAGGGTGATTCTCTTGAAGATATTGCAGATGGCAATGGCTTAACTGAAATTTCTGCTTGGGAACTCTGAATGGAGGCACAAACTAGTCTTCAAAACCACAATCTTCTTCCACCTACTCCAGTGTTCTTGATCTTCTTAGTAATGGTACCACTGTCTACCTAGTAGCTTAAGACTGAAAATTGAGATTGAGCCTTTGCATTTACTTCATAAATACCTGTAACACTTGTTCACTTGGCTCTTCTACCACCACCACCACTAATCCAAGCCACTGCTAACTGTCTCCTGGACTGTAATAACAGGCTTCAGAATTGGTCCACCTATATCTACTCTCAACTCAACTCTCCCCTCCACAAGTCATCAGCTAAACTAGTCTTTCAAAAATGCAAATATGATGTCTCTCTCTTTTACTTAAAAACCCTTCATTGGTTTCCCACTGCTCTGAGGATAAATATCAAATTAGCTGTTAGACTTTTATGATCTGACTGCTATTTACTTTTTCAGTGTCTTCTGTGTCTCTTCCCTCATTCCTTATACCTTAGGTGGTGACTCTGGACTCCCCTCAGTCCCTCTGATGCACTTGGCCTCCCTCCACCGAATGTCTTTGAATATGCTTGACCCCTTTATCTGAAACACACTCCACACAAACTCCTTCTGTTCAATCTTCATATGTCAGCTCAAATATTAGGCCACATCACGTTCCCTTGCTTTATGCCCTTCTGTTTCCTATCGTGCATCTTTGTAGTAGGTGCACCTGTAAGTATTTACACGTGTGAACAGTCCTTTAACATGCACCTCCCATACTGGAAGAGGGTGTTCTCAGTGATGCAAGGAGCTGACACACTTCACAAGGGTGCACAGTATCATAAAACCTGCTTGTACTGTGGGCATTTATGTCTATAATTATGTACCATATGACATCTTCTGGTAGATCTCTGGATTCTGATGACTGATGAACATAAGTCTGTCATTCAGGTATCTAAAGTGTCTTTCAGATATCAGAATCAACCTGCATCAAATAAACAGACCCCAAATTCTCACATCTTGGACAGTTACACTTAAGCAGACTTAAGTGCCTGAGTGGATTCTTCTTATAGAGTCTGTCTGGAGTTAGCTATACATAGTGATACATGGTTGTCCTATTCTCCAGTTCCTTAATGGTCTCAAGAGCAGTTTTTAGAATTTGTCTCGATTCTCCAGCAAGCAGCTGTTGGAGGAGAATCTGCCCTTAGCTGATCCAGTGGTGATATATACACAATAGGTGCCCAATGTTTACTGAATCAATTCATGTTAAATGATTTTTGTAAAGAAACAAAATTTGTTAACATTCTACTTACCAGCCCGCAATGGCCTAGGAACACCTCCAACAAAAATTGTTTTTCGAGGATCCAAAGGCTGAGAACCATCCATCACAAAGTCACTATCACTCAAATTCCAAGGACGGATCTGAACCTGTGAAGAAGATGATACTACGGCCTTAGGTCTCGCTGCTTTAATAGCTGATGAGCTTTCTGCCAATTGTGGTGCTTTCATAATTCAGAATTTTGGACAGATGGTTTGGGAAACAAATTGTTAATATTGTAATCTAGATACTGTAAGTTATATGAAGTTTTAAAAACCGAACCCTTAATGCAGTAGTTTTTTCACTAATAATCATTTCAAAACAATTTTTGGAAAACTTTCATTTGTAGCTTCAAGTTTGAGTAGCATTTACTTACAGGTTTGTCCTTGATGGTTGGGCTGGAAACACACAGATAGAGTTTTCCATCCTCTTCAATACAAGCATCAATCAGTGCCTGAACTGAGCTCTCTTCTTGAAAGAGAAGGAATGCATAGCCTGTAACAGCCATGAAAATGAGGCAGTAAGTCAAGGTCAGTGATTTCATCCCAAACTTCAGTACTGTTTAGAAAACACACACCTTTGAAGTAGATAAAAAATGAACTATCAAATAGGACTACAATCATTACATTTCTATTGGAGAACACAACAACCTGTAGAATACACACAAACACAAACACTCGGTAAATTAACTATATATAGAGCATTTAGTATCTGATATTGTACTAAGAGCTTCACATAAATATTTGATTCTTAGAGTAAGTCCATGAAACATTATTCCCAATTTACAGAAAAAAAGAAAAAGAAAAACAAAACAAACCCTGAGGTGTCAAGTGGTTGAATTACTTGCCCAAAGCCAGTCACATAAGCAAGTAGTTGGTTGATTAATTGCAAACCTAGATCTGCTCTAAGGTTGATACTGTCTCCTTAAACAATTTGGCTGGATTAACCAGTTGAGTCCAGCAGAAGCTACAATTTTCTTCAGGTGCCCTCAGGGAAAGACAAGTTCTAGAGCATACTCTTGGGCAGGTGGGAGGAGCACATGTGGAAAGGCCCTGGAATTCCTGTAAGTAGGGGAAAATTCCATAGTCAACCTGACCACTTCTAAATGATACTAAGAAAACTCTCTTAGGGAGGCTGGAATGAAACAGATTCCTTCAGGATGGGTCAGACTTTTAAATCAAGTCTCAAAGTGGCTGAGCAGCAGAACACTTTTTCCAAACAGTATGGAGACTGGGTTTGTACTTTGGAGTCAAGTTCTTGCTTAGATTCCTATGCTTTTTTGGAAATATGCCCTTCCTCCTTTCCTTGTGACAACCAGTTGTCAATCTTTAATCAGATATTATGTATCCATCAGGCAGAACAGACTTCATTATAAAAAGAAGGCATCAAAATTTACAAGTTTACTATTATGTGATTATTCCCAGTAGCAGATAACTATAAGTGACCTAAAAACACCCCTTTCCCTTGACAAGATTTCTATGCAAACAAATTTAAAGCAATGAAATCTAGTCCCAGTATGAAAATGCCATCATACAGGCCATCCATGTTTGTTCCATTAAACAATGGGAAGAGTGAGTTCATGTTTTACTAGAAGTTAAAAAAAACACAGCTTATTGCCAATAATCACTTTCAGTGCCACAAAGATCTGATATGACACACAAAAGAAGTACTTCATTTTAATAAAATTACTATATTTGATTGCACAAATAAGCAATCAAACCATTTCTATTTCTACACAAATAGAAACTTCCATGTGTATGATTATGCAAGATCAGAAACATATCTTAGACTTTTATCATTGTTGGAAACATCTGGAAAAAATGAGAAAATAAAGACTGGCTTTCTATATGTGAAGGCATTAATTTTGATACAAGCTACGGTTCTGAGAGCTGTAACTGTTTTGTAATAATGAAGGGGTATAAGATCAATTTACTAAAAGAGCATTTTAAATTAAATTTTTAATGTTATGTTTTATGATGCTAGTTTTTATATTAATATTTTAAATTGCTAAATTATTTTTGTGATTATTAGGAAATAAATATTTGTATCACAAAAATTAAGCAATATGGCAGATAAATTTTAATCTAGCTAAGGCAAGCCACTAAATATTAAAATAGTCTCACCAAAAATACCACCTAACATGTTCTTTAGAATTTATCAGTGCACGCTAATGTTTACATTCAATCCATGGAGTTGCAAACAGTCCCAAATGACTTGGCGAACAACAATGTTTACTCAAGGTGAACCTTATTCACTGCAAAGGACAGGTGTGTATAAGTGCGGTTCAGCATTCAAGGGCTCAAGTCACTACCTCAATTACAAGGCAACTTCATCAACTGGATGTTTCTACACCAGTGTTTTCCAAACCACGGAATGATGAACTCCAGCAATGACAAAAATGCACGAACGTGCAAGGTTTAGGAACACTGGTCTTTGGCAATGGGTACAATCAACTATAACTGTACCAAAATACTATGATTTGCCACTACTGATTTTTTGTTGTTTTTCTTGTTTTCAGTTTGAGAAAATAACTACCACAAAATTACAATAACAGTAACAATGCAATAGTAACAATGACAGCAGCTCTTCTGTTTCATGAAATCAGAAATCAACCTATCTGACTAGGCTTAAATTCACCCCTTATCTGAACAAGAAGTCCATGCAGAAAATGTGTACCTGTCTTGACAGAAACTAATTCCAGTACCTTTCTAAACTTGTACTTCAATCCCTGCCTGTAACTCTTCTGAACAGCTTTTTTAATCTATCTAAATTGCACAATCTCTTTCAGATTTAGTTCAAATTTTCACAGTGAAGCTTTCCTCTACCTACTTCAGGCCAAAGGATAAACCATCCTATAGTATTTCTAGTTGTTTATATCACTTATTAGGCAAATTTCAACCCATGAATTACTGAGGATACAAAGATGAGTAAAGACACAGTCTGACAGATTATTGGAAAAATTCAAAATTAATAGGTTCTGACATTAATAGATATAACTCATGCTGTGTTGTGGGAGAAACACGGGATATCCAGAGATGTGGACAGACTAAGTCATATGTCTGACATGGTCCAGACAAAGGATGATGGTAATTTAGGCAGAAACGTCCAGAACTAACAGGCATTTTTATTGAACATTTGGTAAAATAAACTATAAAAGACAAGATCATAACACTGAACAACAGATTAAAACCAAGCTAGGAAATGAACATCTACATCAACATGAAGCTAGCTTTCTCTCTAAACCAAGGATGCAAGACCTCCAGATCCAGCAAAGTCCAAAATCATGTGAAAATTTAGAGTACATGGAGAGAGGTCCATAGGTATAAGTAGATTCTAAAAGCTGCCTGAGATCCAGGCTCGAAGGATTCCATAAGATTTAAAGGTTCAGTTCAGTTCAGTCACTCGGTTGTGTCCGATTCTTTGCAACCCCACGGACTGCAGCATGCGAGGCCTCCCTGTCCATCACCAACTCCTGGAGTTTAATGTATGTGTGTGTATACATATATATGTGTGTGTGTGTATATATATAAATCACATATATATAAATCACTGCATTATTCCATTCTCTAAAAAACGACACCACTCATAGGAGTTCTATAATTCTCAATGATAAAGGTGGAGATGGCCTGAACAATTTATCACCAGAAACCCTGAGCTGGTTTTTGGATGCCAATAACTCTGACATGTTTCCTTTCCCAGAGTCGAAATCAGCTTATTTAATAGATCTACTGGAGTCTTTTCCCCAGGCTTGAAAAATCCACTCAGCCATGAGAATAATGGTGTACTTTTTTATTTCTAAAATTACATTTGAATGATATTCAAAGTAAAGTCTTTCAATCTACCCCTTTCTTTCATTCACCTATGAGGATCTGCCACGACTGGCTGGATTCAGGCTAAATTCTCTCCCCCTGCTCACTCCAGGCAGGTGATTCTTCCTCTGCCCACTGATGGTAGCATCACTTTGCTCAAACGAATATTAGCTCCATTTGTGATGTCTCTTCTCTGGATCAGTCACTGCAGTATCCTAGCAATACGTAACTCTGCACATCTTATCTCTTTATGTAACTGAGTTTTTCCTGACCATTCGTTTTCTTCTCTATCTAAATTCACCAACAGAGTATATATTACTCTCTTGTCATCTCTGGAACACTTAAGGACAACTTGAAATATTCATGGGTTTGTATTTTATTCTCACTTCATGCATTTCTTAATAACCTCAGATATGCAGATGACACTACCCTTATGGCAGAAAGTGAAGAAAACTAAAGAGCCTCTTGATGGAAGTTAAAGAGGAAGGTGAAAAAGTTGGCTTAAAGCTCAACATTCAGAAAATGAAGATCATGGTATCTGGTTCCATCACTTCATAGCAAACAGATGGGGAAACAGTGGCTGACTTTATTTTTGGGGGCTCCAAAATCACTGCAGATGGTGAATGCAGCCATGAAATTAAAAGATGCTTACTCCTTGGAAGGAAAGTTATGACCAACCTAGACAGCATATTAAAAAGCAGAGACATCACTTTGCCAACAAAGGTCTGTCTAATCAAGGCTATGGTTTTTCCAGTGGTCATGTATGGATGTGACAGTTGGATTATAAACAAAGCTTAGTGCAGAAGAATTGCTGCCTTTGAATTGTGGTGTTGGAGAAGACTCTTGAGAGTCCCTTGGACTGCAAGGAGATCCAACCAGTCCATCCTAAAGGAGATCAGTCCTGGGTGTTTATTGGAAGGACTGATGTTGAAGCTGAAACTCCAATACTTTGGCCGCCTGATGCGAAGAGCTGACTCATTTGAAAAGACCCTGATGCTGAGAAAGATTGAGGGCAGGAGAAGAAGGGGATGACAGAGAATGAGGTGGTTGGATGGTATCACTGACTCAATGGACATGAGTTTGGGTAAACTCCGGGAGCTGGTGATGGACAGGGAGGCCTGGCACGACTGAGTGACTGAACTGATACATTTCTTAATTTTACTGAGCGGAGACACTTTTTTATATGTCTATGCCCAAGCTACTGAGAAGGATACCTTAGGCAGAAAAACGACTCAAATATTTGTTGATACAAGCCTTTGAAATCATTATCAAATCATTACAGAGAAGGCATAGCAAGTCTCTGATGATTCTTGACTGGCTTGAAGTGCAACAGTTTTCAGAAACATTCTGCCTCACTCGATACATTGTTACCGACCTCTACAAATTACTCTATTAGTTTTTATACAAAGATGTACTCATATTCAATTCTAAAAGAAAACACAGAGTAATTGATATTATTTCTTTGTGAAAGGGAAAGGACTGTGGCTTGCCAGGCTCCTCTGTCCATGGAATTCTCTAGGCAAGAACACTGGAGAAGGTAGCCATTCCCTTCTCCAGGGGGTTTTCCCGACCCAGGGATTGAACCTAGGTCTCCTGCATTGCAGGCAGATTCTTTACCTTTTCAGCCACTAGGGAAGACCAATTGTTTCTTCAGCTCTCATATAACTTATTCCTTAGCAAATAGTAACAAAAAAACCCTCTTACCTTTTGGTGGAAAATAGGACTTGCTTTCTGCTTTATGAGGCCAATCCACGACCAAAGGCCCAAATCTTCTGAAGCTAGCAGTTATTTCATCTTAAGAAAGTACAGTAACATGCATTAGGAATTAATTTTAATGATTCATTCTAAAAAATCTGTATTTTGTTATTTTAAAAGATTTAATATTTTAAAGTGCCAAATAGCCTAAGATAAACTAGAATATAAATACTAGAAACATGTTAAGATTTAATATTTTAAAGTACCATATAGCCCAAGATAATATAAATATAAGCCCAAAAATATAAATGCTAGAAAAAATGTCTAATATCATTAAAATGATACATAAAACTTAATCTAGTTAGTCAAAGTAGTTTTTAAGCAGCATATTGGTTAGAATAATCAGTTCAGCATGACTTCTAAAATATTATATAATACCATATGGACACTAAGGGATTGACAGTATAGCAATCATAAATAACACTGACTTGAAAAACATGCGGACATTATATCAAATTAAAGATCCATAAAGATCTTGATAAAGTAACATATTGTAGGAAAAAAAAGGTCTGCTGAACAAGACACATAAAGCCTTAATATTTCTAAAATATACTAGGGTCTATACATGCCTGGTAGTTTCACTGAAAGATGTAGAGGTCAAATTCAATGACACGTTCATACTTATTTATCACATGGAAACTTTTTGGTACAGATCAGTATACAGAATAAGTCTGTGGATATTTGAATTATAACTGAAAAAAATTCCCAAAATGTAGTACTATTTTCTCTATTATTACACTGTAAACGAGAGTGGCATATTTCCCACAGTCTCACAAGTATTAGTTTCAGTATTTTACATTTATCTTGAATTATCTTTCTTTAGTTATTATTACACAGGATAATTTTTACATATGCTTATTATTCTTTATAAAATCTGAATTTCCTGTTTATGTACTGTTTCCATTCCTTGTTTAGGTTGTATAGTCTCTTATCTGTTTCTAAAAGTACATTTACACTTAAGTTTAATTTTTGATTCTTAAACATTAAAGCTGCATGGTTGGTTACCTTTAATTCATTGTGTGTGTGTGTGTGTGTGGGTTTGTGTGCATGCGCGTGCATGCATTACAGTCATATGAAAAGTTTTTAAGTTTTCATAAAACTATGAAAAGTTTTAAAGGTTAAGTTACATATATACAAAAAGTTTGGTCATATGTGTTATGGTCATACAAAAAGTTTTTTAAAGTTTTAAATAAATATATAAAATAAAAAGTTTAATGTAATTAAATATGTTTTATATTTTAAAAATAACAGATATGAACTAAATGAAAATCTGATTTATAAAAAAATGCTCACAGTAACGATATGTAAAATATACAAAGTAAAGAAACAAACTTAGACCCCCATTCACACTATATTTCAGGTTTTTTTCTTTAGTATCACAAGTCATCATTTTACCTTCATCAATGTCTGGAGGAAGACCACCAACAAAAACTTTTCGAGAGAAACGTTCTATTCGCTCTCCATTCTGATGAGCTGAGTAACATGTGGGTGAATTTAAAACACCAACTTGATCATTATGCCCATCATCCAGCAAGCCATCATCTATTGGAAAGAGGGAAGAACGACCTAAAATATAAGAACAAATATAACCTGAATCTCAGATCTAAGAAAGTGATAAAAGTCAGGAATAAAAAGAGCAACAATTAAAGGCTTGAAAATGAAAGTGAAAAAATAAAAAGTGAAAGTGACATAGGGATCAAAAACTAAGGAACATTCGGATAGCTTAAACGTTCAATTACCTGAATTCAGGAGAGACGTTGTTTGAGGGATGAGTTAGAAACAAACATGGCCATATGATAACAATTATGTCATGAACAAACACTAGATCATTTCGATTTTTTATGGAAAACAGCAAGAATCTGTATGGGGATGGTTAAACTGGATATGTAATGGAAGAAACCTTTTAGAAATTGGTGGCAGACAGAAACGACACAGACTAAACTGATAAGAAAACAACAACAACAAAACACTTGCAGACCACAGTAAAGAAGGATGAAAGTACCAAGTTATACTTGCATATAAGATCCTGATGTATTGCATGTGTGTCAGTTACATGACAGGGTGGACAGAGATTCTGCACAAATGCAAAACAGAAGAGGCTCCCCTCCAGCACTTCGATCCCCACCTGAGCCCACCCTTCAGGACACACCCTTGTACAGGAACAGACTATATAATCCTCTGTAGCAATCCTGATGCTAGATTCTGTGGGGATCACAATAAATAAGTAAGTAAGATGACCTGGTAAAACAGTCTCTAAAGTGCTTCAGAGGAAGTGTGCTGGAGGAAGGGAGTAACCTGGCTAATAAACAGGCAATTTCTTATATCCCCAAGTGAAACTGGATAGCAGTTGTGGTAACAGGGGAAAATAGAGTTAAGAAAACGTAGGCTAGTAGAATATTTGTAAGAAAATGGTTTTGAATAAATATTTCAAGTGGAAGAGAGAGAAGGAAAAAATGAATTTATTTAAGAAATAAGAGTCATGTTGGCTGAAACATGTTGGAAAAAAGGAAAATAAAAGCTAGAAAAGCACCCTGGGCTAGACAGAACACTTAACCTTGAATGTCAGGCTAAAGGACATATTTTATTTAGTCAGCGACAAAACAAAAAGGAACAAACAAAAAACAGGTGCTCAAGCACGATAATAACTTTTCCTGTATTTTTGGCAAATATGGTTAATGTGGTGAGAAATGAGCCAATCAGAAGTCCTTCAAAAAATTCAGGAAGGATGGACAGTTGGAGGTACCTGAAGCAGTGAAAAGTAGATGGGAAATGAAACAGAAAAAAAGAATGGAAAGGAGGAATCAGAAGGTTTTAGAATATGAGTGGTAAAAATCATTAACTAAATAAATATAAGGAGAGTAAAGACCTGAAACTGCGACAGGAAAGGGCTGCATCCTAGACATGTGAAAGTTCACAAGCTTCACATCTGAGATGTTCAGAAATGTGGAGAAAGAAGAGTCACATTTTTGAGCAAGTAATCTGGGGTCAACTCACCAGTAAACTGGTGAGAGCTTAATGTTCTTTATAACATCACTGATAAGAACCCCAGTGAGAAATGATAAGGAGAGCACCTCAGGAAACTTACAAGGGAGAAATCAAAGAATAAAAAAAGCAATGAAGGAACAATGTGAGATGTTAAGATAATGATTTGAGAAAAATGACAAGTTGAAGACATGCATGATCTTTGAAGGCAGTAGCATTAGTAAAGCTGCTGGTAGAGTTTTGTGAAGTACAGACATTGAAGAAGTTTATTACAGAAAGAAAAAGAAAATAAGGATGTAGGCAAGGTTTTTTTTTTTTCCTTCAAGATGGAGTAAAGGATTTTTTAAATGAGGAGAAAATGCATATAATCTGTAGTATGTCTTAATATAAACTATAAATATTCAATATAAAGTGTCATTAATGTGCTATCATCTTGAAAAGTATGGTACATAATGATGCAAATGATATAACAAAGACAGTCTGAAATGTGATGGCCTGCATAGAACTGGGGTTGTTGGGCTGAGGAGGGGGTGACATGTCTGTGAGCTATAGCTAGCTAGATGTTAGAAATAAGAATTTTAATTTTATAAGATCAAAAATAGGGGGAAAGATCATATTTGGTATAGGAAACAAATTATTCTGCATATTCAAATTCAATTTAACAAGGTGTTCTGAAATATACCCATGTTCACTGAGTAAGTCTATGAATATTTAACTTTCCCAATACCTTTGCTATCAGGAATAAAGACCATGAAAAACAAATGTCAATATTCCTTGTGATCAATAGAAAGAAAGCTCTTCAAAATGAAACTATTTTCCTTAAAGAGAACCTCATCAAGAACCATCACAAGTAATATTAGTTATGAATAACTAGTTCAACTTTCTATGGTTGGACTTTAAATGAATAATTCTGTATTTTAAGAAGAATAAGATGAGGTAGAGAAACAACCTCAATATTTAGTTTTTGATTAAAATGATAAATCCAAATTTTATACTTATTTCAGACATGCCAATACTTAAAACAGAAATACTGAATGCAGTGATAAAGAAAATCACTATATAAGCAATATCAGAGAGGTGACCCAAAATGACTTAAAATTTTTCTCTTAACTATAATATTTTAAGTATACTCATTATATACTAATGAATTTTTCTGTATTCTCCAGACCAGAATACTGGAGTGGGCAGCCTTTCCCTTCTCCAGGGGAATATTCCCAACCCAAGGATCGAACCCAAGTCTCCGGCATTGCAGGCAGATTTTTTTTACCAGCTGAGCCACAAGGGAAGCCCTATTCTGCATTACTAACTATAGTATTCTAACTATAGATACTGTCTAAAATACCACAGTTAATATAGTAACTATCAAAGATCTAAGTGTAATCTATGTCTCAAATCTATTAACCAAAGTTCAGGTGAACAGAAGATACAATGAAAAGGCTGGGAATATGTCATATACTGGCCATACTCATGATAATCTTTATTGCTGGGAAATCACGACCACTTTCCTTCTAGAAGCCATAAAAGCTCTAGAGTTAAATACTCATTTAAAAGAGGAGTTAACTAAACATGTATCATCAACAAAAATACTGTTTTCCATCTTTCCAATTATCCTTCCCTGTAACCCAAATTAACATGACTATAAAAGAAGAACCACTAAATAATTATGCCTTCCATGTACTTCAAAAATACTTTCTAAGAAAGAATAAAAAAAGAAAACTAAAATTACCAATACTAAGTATGAAAAAGCAGACATCAATCAACACAAAATGTATGGTTTTTAACAGACTGAGGAAATTCCCATCTATTCCTAGTTTCCTCAGAGGTTTTTTAAATCATGAATAGCTGCTGAATGTTATCAGATATGCTTTCTATATCTGTGGTATTTCTACGGCATGCACATATGCATGGTATTTCTAATTCCTTCTGTTTATGTGGTGAATTATAGTAACTGATTTTCAAATGTCAATCTTACATTTCTGGGATAAATCCCACTTAATCATGATACATTTTCCATTTCTATAAATTTCTGGATTCAGTCTATCAATATTTTCTTTAGAATTTTTACCTTTATTTCATGAGGGATACTGGTATACAGTTTTCTTATAATATTCTTGTCAGGTTTTAGTATCAGGGTTATAAAATAAGTTAGGAAAAGCTCTACTTACAAACACAAATGCAAGCAAATTAGCTTACACTAAGATACCTAAAATGTACAATAAAATTTTAAAAAGTAACTATGGTAGTTACAATAAATATTATAGATAGAAGCAATAAGAGATGAAAGAGAAAAATAGGACTACACAACGTTGGCCAATCACTGCCAGTGAAAGAGTGTGAGATGGCCTCTATGTTGCCAGGCCTATTCAACAGGTCACCAAGATCTCCTTTCAAGATGAAAGCAACATAACAGAATGCATATTCCTGTAAACAGGACTCAAAAGTACACCTTCTCCAAAACCAGGAAATCAGCAAAGATTTTGTAGTGAGAAAAACTGCAGCCACCACAAATGTGAGCCTCATTTATGATGTGCATCATGATTTCATGATCCTTTGGGGCTTCCCAGGTGGCTCAGATGGTAAAGAATCTGCCTACAAAGCAGGAGACCTGGGTTTGATTCCTGAGTTGGGAAGATCCCCTGGAGGAGGAGATGGCTTCCCATTCCAGTATTCTTGCCTGGAGAATTTCATGGACAGAGAAGTCTGGCAGAGTCCATGGAGTTGCAAAGAGTCGGACATGACTGAGCGACTAACACATACCCATACAATCATGATTCAAATTACTCACTTTAAAGTATTTTTTAAAAAATCATTAGAGAATGCATGTAACTTCTCTATATCCATATAAAAACTGCTGTTCTATACAAGCAATAATAAAAACTCTACTATGAGCATCCTTAAACTGAAGACAGAACTAAAGACAAACTTACATATATGCTTGTATGACTGACAGTTACTCCTCAATATCTGGTCCTCTTACGTGTGCAGGTGTATGTGTAGCACAGATGGATGCAGTTAGAGAAGTAATGGGCAATTACTAACTTTGACACTGGTGGCTATGCTAATATGCCCAAAATTAATCATTATACTTTGCTTTTCAGACTGTAGCCTTATTCTGGATGCCCAGAATAAAGACATTTCCCAACACAGAAACACAGCAGGGACAGGCAGGAGAGGAAAACAAAGTATTTGTGCAAAAAATTAGTCAATTTATAGTTTAAAGGTAAGCATGGTTCTTTGATTTTA
This sequence comes from Bison bison bison, assembly GCF_000754665.1. Classification (NCBI taxonomy): domain Eukaryota; kingdom Metazoa; phylum Chordata; class Mammalia; order Artiodactyla; family Bovidae; genus Bison; species Bison bison. The sequence continues at coordinate 8,831,150 of NW_011494951.1, read as the reverse complement.
ATGTATATCCTGTACTTTTATTTATTGATTGTTGGTTTAAAAATTAAAGCAAATGCAAAACAAAGTATTATTATTAACAAAGAATATTCCTCCCATGCCTCAAGATCCTAGCAGCCACTCCACTGGGTTAAATAACCCACCAGTGTGATGGCATGAATTTTATTTCATATGCAAGGATTAAAAAAAACTTTCAAAACAACAGAAATAGGTCTGGAACTGATCTCTCTCAAGCACCACCTGTGGAATTAGATAGAATCACTATCTGGAATGTTTCTCCAAAGAACTAAGACAGGAGCTATATTTATTACTTAAAAATGTTTTGCCCCAATAATAGGTTTGTCCTTTCTCACAGGGAATAAGATATTTAATTTTTAAAACATCAGTTAAAACTTAGTACCCTATATGTCTTTGTAAACTAATTGCTAGACATAATATATTTGGGTTAAAATTGAGTTCACACTAATAAACTATCAGAAAGAGAAAATAAGAAACTAATCCCATTTATAATCACATAAAAAAGAATAAAATACAAATGAACAAACTTAACTAAGGAGGTGAAAGACCTATACTCTAAAAACTGTAAGGTGCTAAAGAAATTTAAGATGACAGAAATAAGTGGAAAAATAGACTGTTGTCATGGATTAGAAGTGATAGTTAAAATTTCCATACTATTCAAACCAATCTACAGATTCAATGCACTCCCTATTAAGATACTAAAGGCATTTTCCACATGATTAGAACAAATGATTCTAAAATTTGCATAGAACCCCCCCAAAATCAAAAAACAAAACTTTGAATAGCCAAAGCAGTCTTGAGAAAGAAGAACAAAGCTTGAGGTATCAGGCTTCTTGATTTTAAACTATACAACCAAGCTAGAGTAATAAAAACAGTATGGTACTGACACAGAAAGGACACACAGATCAGTGGAACAGAAAACAAAGCTCAGAAATAAACCGACATGCTCATGATCAATTAATCTGCATGGCAAAGAAGGCAACAACACACAAGGGGAAAAGACAGTCTCTTCAAAAAACAGTGCTGGGAAAATGGAATAGCTACACAAAAAGAATGAAACTGGATTACTTTCTCACACCATATGCAAAAAAATAGTCAAAATTGATTAAAGACTTAAATATAAGACCTAAAACTCCTACAAGAAAACATAGACAGTAAGCTCTCTGACTCTGGTTTAGGCAATATATTTCTTTGAATATGTCTCCTCAGGCAAAGACACCAAAAGCAAAAATAAATAAATGGGACTACATCAAGTGATGAAAAGCTTTGCACAGTGAAGGAAATCAACAAAATGAAAAAGCAATCAACTGAATGGGAGATGACATCTACAGATGATAGTAAGGGGTTGATACCAAAACATATAAAGAACTTACACAACACAGTATCAACAACAACAAAATTTTAAAATAAGCAGAGGACCTGAATTGGCCTTTTTTCCAGAGATGACATCCAGATAGCCAAAAGACACACAAAAAGATACTCAACATCATGAATTATTAGGCAAACCACAAAGAGATGCCAACTCACTCCTGTCAGAATGGCTATAACAAAAGGGCAAGAAATAACAAGTGTTGGCACGGATGTGAAGAAAAGGCAACTCATGTAATGTTGTTGGAATATTACTCAGCCATTAAAAAGATGAAATCTTACAATGTGCACTAACACAGATGACCTAGAAGGTATTAATTACATTAAATGAAATAAATCAAAGAAAGATACTGTATGATTTTACTTATATGTGTAATCTGAAAAACAACATGAATACACAAAACAAAACAGAAACATATTCAGATACAAAGAATAAACTGGAGGTTGCCAGAGGGGAGGAAGGTGGAATAAACGAAATAGAAATAGGTAAAAGGAATAAGGAGGTTTAAATTTCCAGTTTATACATAGAGATGTATCAATAATGGACAGCATAGGGAATATAGCTAATAACACTGTAATAATTTTGTATGGTAACAGATGGTTACTAGACTTACCATGGTGATCATTTTCCATAAAATACTGAATTACCATGCTGTGCATCTAAAACTAGTGTAATATTGTATGCTGCTGCTGCTTAGATGCTAAGTCATGTCCAACTCTTGTGACCCCATGGAATGCAGCCCGCCAGACTCCTTCTGTCCAGGGGATTTCCCAGGCAAGAATATTGGAGTGGGTTGCCATTTCCTTCTACAATACTACTGCATGCAAATTATAATTCAATAAAAAGGTGAAAAAAGTAGTTATCAAAGATGAAAATTGTCAGCCTTTATGTCGTCATGAGAGGATTTGGTAGTAGTGATGTTAGGGAGTATATACTTACTCTGGCTATTTTACAAGACTGTTAAAGAGTCAAATGAGTTCAAATTAAATCTAATCACAGAAAATCCTGGATCAATTTTTAAGCAGTATTTTAAGTATAATGTATTATTAATACTCATTCATTATGGCACAAGAATATGAATGGCTATATACCAGTATGAACAAATCCAACCACTCTAATTAAAGCTCTGTAATTTTATTCCCTTTACAAGTATTTCTCCCATCTTCCCATTTCATATGTAATATACTAAAATCTACTGAGTAAAGCTTTGGGCTTGCCTGCTAGAAGAGACTGCTTTGTGGTTTTTAGTTTCACTAACTAAAATAGATTCTTTATTTCTGTTATTTAACATAATTCTATATATTTTTATTCCACTGGAGTAGAGCAGCATTTTAATCCTGTACCTATTATTGTATTAAAAGGATAGGCTGAAGTAACAGAAATATTTCAGATTGAGAGATAGTGCTTAAGTTACACTTCACACTTCTTTCACAACCTCCAAACCTACTCCAAGCTCAGACCAATATGTTCACTCTCTGAATGAAATAAACATGGAAAATATAAGATAGACATAAGAGTCTTTCTCCTTTCTAATCCTGGACCTCAGGCAGCACTGTAGTAGAACTTTTTATGGCTCCCAGGGTACAGAAATACATAGGAGTACTTTGCCAACAAAGGTCTATCTAGTCAAGGCTATGGTTTTTCCAGTGGTCATGTATGGATGTGAGAGTTGGACTGTGAAGAAAGCCGAACGCCGAAGAATTGATGCTTTGGAACTGTGGTGTTGGAGAAGACTCTTGAGAGTCCCTTGGACTACAAGGAGATCCAACCAGTCCATCTTAGTTAAAGGAGATCAGCCCTGGGTGTTCTTTGGAAGGAATGATGCTTAAGCTGAAACTCCAGTACTTTGGCCAACTCATGCGAAGAGTTGACTCACTGGAAAAGACCCTGATGCTGGGAGGGATTGGGGGCAGGAGGAGAAGGGGACGATCAAGGATGAGATGGCTGGATGGCATCACCGACTCGATGGACGTGAGTTTGAGTGAACTCCAGGAGTTGGTGATGGACAGGGAGGCCTGGAGTGCTGCAGTCCATGGGGTCGCAAAGAGTCAGACACGACTGAACAACTGAACTGAACTGAGGGGCAGGATACAAACGAAAAGCAGGGGAAGAAATCTTTGCTTTTCTTAATCACTTTTAGCATATTTAAATTTTGATTATTCCTAAGGTATATTTCATATATTAGTATCCACAGTCAGTTTGATTTAAAGTTCTTATACTGACATTACTAAAGATATTAAAATATACACATTCATTTTGGTAGTAATTTAGTTTTTACTACACTCAAGTGGGAAATCTTTTAAATGAAAACAGCTACTCTGTGCCTGAGCTTAAAGGTGAGTCAAAAGTGATAAAAGAAGAAAAAAATAGTTCTTCTTAAACTAGACTATAAAGTCAAAATGCTTGTGAAAATAATACTGTCCATCTACCACACACTGGTAAACAGCAATGTCTTATTTTTTGGCCAAAATTTTATCAGCTCAACTGTAACACATTCCACATCAACAGATCTGATGCACATGAGAGTTTTTTTTTTAGAAAAGAAAAATGACTAAATAAATGGACTTCCTTTGATGGACCAAATCTAAAATATGAAACCCATAAAAGCAATCTTTGATAGTTAAAAGGTTATCAGTGTGATACTGCTATAACATCTAGCATAGGAAGAGGAAACAGTGAATAGAAAATAGGAAGAAAGCCAGGCTACTTGTTGAGTCACTCCTTTAGTATGTGCTTGTTTTTTTTAATATATTTTATTACTTACTGTGTTAAAAGTACTTTCAAACTCAAATAAGACCTCTCAATAGTTATTTCTAATGGGTATACTTTAAAAAAAATTTACTGAAGTATAGTTGATTTACAATGTGTTAATTTTCTGTTGTACAGCAAAGTGACTCAGTTATACATATATGTGTGTGTGTGTGTATATATACACATATATATATTTTTCTTTTTCATATTCTTTTCCATTCTGCTTTATCACAGGATATTTTCATCTGACTATCAAATCTAAAATTTTAAAAGCAGACTCCTAGGAGGAACAACTAGAAAAATTACTTAATGCTATACAACGTGAGAGGAAAAGTTATCCACCACCATGCCCTACCCGCCTCACTCCAGCTCCTGCTAAACTAAGCCAAGTAAGTATAACAACTGTCAGCTCTGTGCTACAGAAGGCTTCTACCAAAAGCCTTTAAACCAAGTGAGAGTCTTCTTTCTTTCAATGCTGGGAGGTAGCTCTGAAGTAGAAGTCTTTGTGGCTCCCAGAGGACAGAGATATTTGAGTAAAGCACAAATTTTTGTTTTTTCTTAATATAGTCACAGTCCACAATGATTAAATTAAGATAAAAGAAGATAAACAGCATGATTTTCCTATACCTTGTTTTGAAGAACTTCCTAGATTATGACATTTATACTGGAGTATACCAAATCAGGTGTATAAATCACACTAAGATTAAAAGATGAAACGTGTATAAAAAGACAAGAATCCTAAATTGCTCTACAGTTTCAAAAATACCTAAAAACACAGATTGGTAAATGGGCTTTTTTCAAGACAACGAAATTTCCATATTAAAATACCACAGTGAAATAAGATAGTCCATAGAACTGAAAATAGGTACTAAAATTCTCAATTTTTCTCCTCTTCTCAGCTGCTAGTAACAATCTCTAGAAAGTTATTCAGCTTCAGTTTTCTAAGTCATTAGTCTCCAAATCCTCTTAATTTTTTAGTTAGAAAAATAAAGAACCAAGACAGTCAGTGAAGCATTTCAAGAAACTAGATTCTGAAAATGAAGTTAAATTCAGACAATGTTGAAATACAAAACTGGAAATACTACTGACATGTATAAAGTACTAGTTTCTGTCGTCAATGGTGACAGTTTTGCATGTTTGTCTTCAAAGTAACACACTCATGACTAGATAAAAAGAATTTGAAGCGCTGGCACACATACATAAAATTGATCAAAAGGCACTGTTATTACTATCTATCCTCCATGGCTCAAGGAAGAGTTTACAAGCTAAGGAAAATCCTTTTCCATGAGTACTATGGTTACTGGCACTTATAATAACCACGTAAGTAGTATGGCTATTCATCACTAGAAGATAATCTATTGTAAAGTTACTTTTGCTTCTTCTCATCCCATCATCACATCTACTTTTCTTCCTATCAATTTCTGCACGTGAAAAAGAAAAACAAAGTTTAAGCCACAGAAAATGTTAGCTGCTTTCCTAGGAAGCTGAACAGAGCAGCACTGCATAGTCCTAGTCTTTTCCTTAAGAAAACAAGAACCCAAAGGGGAAGACTCTTGTGCGAGAGAGAAAGTATGTGTATGTGTGAGAGAGAGACAAGAGAAAGTGCATGTGTGTGTGGTGTTAAGACAGAGAAAGAAAGGATTATTTTAAGACCCAGAGAAATATGAGCAACATGATTTCTATATATCAGTGTTAATAGTAATCTGTTTGGTATTTGCCATGTTCAACTGGATCAAACATAAAACTAATAAACTAGAGCTATAAATTATATACCATAGATAAGACAATCAGTTACAGATTGAGAGAGCAGAAAATTCATATTTCATGTCACCTTCAGTAGTATCTATAAAACACATCTCTTAAAACACTATAAACAGAAGGTTTATCTTAAAAGATACACAAATGACTTTAAAAAGTTAAAATCTAGACATTTATAATGGAAAAATTTATTAAATAACCATATTAGTATGAAAATGTACCTTAAAGGTTAAGCTATTTAGGGTTCAAAACTTGGACAAGTAAGTGTGCAAATCAAAACACAATTTTTCAGTGAGTTTCCAGACATTGCATAATAAATCTGGAATAATTACAACATTGATCAGTAAAACCCAATTAGAAACAGTTATACCATAGCAAACAGAAATGAATTACCTCGTCTTCGCCCATAACTCCTCGCTGCATGTAAACAAAGGACAAATTGTAAAATGTCAGAACTAAAAATAAGCCCACATAAACAAACATTTATGACATGGAAAGCTATGTGGGCATCTGGAAATTAGAACTACTTTGTCTTAAGAGCTACCTCAATATCATCACACAACATGTGCATGGTATTTTAATATTTACAAAGCACTCTTTTATGTGCCATCTGAACCATATAAAAACTGTGAAATTAACTGGAAATACAAAAGTTATTCTCAATTATGTTAAAACTCATGAATAAATATATTTGTTTCATCTAATTGGGATAGGAATATGTAACACTTTATGGTTAAATAGCATCCAAAATATTTTTCCCAATGAAGACAACTTGAATTGAATCCTTACTTTTCTACTTATTATAGAAAGTGACACAGCATATAATGTCCAACTAGTAATTCAGGTCAACATCACTTTTTATGCAAAGCCCTGCATGGAAAAATAACTGGAAGACACATAAGAGTGAAAAAATAAAACAATACTGAACTGGTCCGCTTAAGTTTACAGAGCTTAGATAGACAGAATACAAGACTCATGTTCAAACTTGCTTAAGTGAAGAAATGATCAATGACAGACTAATGATGCTTTCAATCTTTCTGGTACATTTTATAACAGCTAAGTGTTTATTGTCTCCACATCTGGAGTAAGAGGGATTCCGATACGAACTATTATTAGTATCTTCAAAGAACAGTACATATGTTAAACCTTTAACAGTGTAAAGCAGAAAGTATTTCAACCTATGTTACTAGCAGTTTACCGATTCCTCATGGAGAAAAAACACTGCAATTTATTTTTCATAAGAGTATCAGTTTGATAAAATCTACAACTTGTTTTTAAATAACTTAGCTCCCAAATCTGAGTATACTATGAGTATTTCTACTCTAGAATTAGCAGTAAACCAAAAATGACTATCAAAATCAAAATCTTAATTCATATTCATCGATTTTTTTTCGGTCTGGGAAAAATCTGTTATTGAAAAATTTCAAGTCAAAATATATATTAAAGGTTGTCAGAAATGTAGTCTCTCCAAAGGTATGAAATTTAAAGATCAAAGGAAAACATTTTACATCATTAAACACATTCTATTGTAGAGATTTTACAAAATTAAAAAAAATTATACTAAGGCTTTAATATAAAGAAGTGTGTCTACAGGGTGGGGCTACAGTCTTAGTTCCCCTATAATAAAAAGGGGAGAACCAAACTTGAAAAGTCTTAATCGTTTTTATTTCAAGAAATAAGTCAGTAAATGTAAGGTTTGTATTAGTCTTTTATATAAAGTAACTTCATTAACATCCCTGCATTTTACTGTCTTTACTTAACGTATACTGTATGTACAAACTGTTGTCTTCTCTTATATAAATGCAGACTTAACCTGTCCATGAGCTCCAGTTAGCTCAAAACCTGGCAGATTTACCTCACCTATATACACATTTATATATAGCTTACCTCTGTGTGTGTTTATGTATATATACAGATTATATTAATATATAGCTTAACTGATCTATATATTAGTTTCGGGTGAGGGTAGTGGTAGAAGTGGCATTTGGAATTTTGTCATCTAGGTCTTCTGAGACATGTAATCCTTAAGAAAAACAAAAGGTCTCAAAGAGACTGACGGTCAACTATGGAAAATCAGACACTAGGAATTATAAAAGGAGTTATCAAGAACAGGCTATGGAAGGATGAATTCCCTGAAGTCTTTATAATTGTATTCAGCATCAAAGTGGTCAATAGGCCCCAAAGCACTTCACAGCTTAAATCAAAAGTTGGACTTCCTGCTTATCTAAAGGCATTAATCTAATACAAATTTGCTTTGGGGAATTTCATTCATGGTTGTAGAGGGTCAAATATTCAAAAGAAAATAAAACTTTTCATCAAATTTAAAGTCATATTATAAAGTTATGATTAAGTAATAATGTACGAACTCTAGGAAATAGTGAAGGACAGGGAAGACTGGGGCACTCCAGTCCATGGGTCACAAAGAGTCAGACATGACTTAGCAACTGTACAACATAATTCATGATCTATTGAGAAAATTAATGACATCATAACCAGTTGATGGTCTTAGTTTTTATGTTCTTAGCTAAGGCTAGTCAACATTAAAATAGTGAAAATATGTACAAATGTTCACAGCATCTTAGGTTTCGTCTCATTTCTAGGCTTGAACACATTACTTAGAAAGTTTCTCCAACTATCTCATACCTGAGGAATTTTAGAATCCTGTAAAGAGCTATTGCCCTTATTTCTTGGACAACTCTCAGATTCCAAGTCTCTACATTACCAAAAATAGAACTGACTGCAGATGAAGCTAAACCATGTGAAACATTCCCTACTCCCTGTCAGGGAAATAACCAATCTCCTACCATTATGCTAACCAATGGTGTGTGTACTCAACTTTCCTACTAATATTTCTATGTGAATTTCATGGATATGTTCCACTGTAACCAAATCAGAATTATCAGAAATCCTCAGTGAGAAAAGAAAATCATTACACATCTAGTAATCATTATGTTTTAATTAAAACAGACTTCTTTAAGCAGTATGCCCCTCCCAAACTCATTTAGAATATGATTTAGAGGGAAAAAAAGGCAAATAATTTGTAGTATAAAAACACTGTACTTAGAGTATTAAATTTCAGGTACATAGATTTATAAAGCATCATAAAAAAGTGAGGAACTGGCTATTTAACATACGTTTGTATATACATATGTATATATGTATGTATGTGTGTTACAATATATAGTATAGACACACACATACATATTTCTTTGTTTTCAATGAAGGTAATAAGGATGTGAGAAAAGCCTGAAGATCCTTCCTATACAAGGGATGTTACAGTTTGGGTCCTGGTTCCCAAAAATCTGTTTAGATCCTAACCTGCAGCTACTTAAAAAGAAACAGGATAATTCTAGCCTTCTCCTTAGGACCTTTGTGCCCTTAGGTATTTACTCTCAGCAACAGTCTGTGGTACCTGAATTACTGCAATTGGAGGAAGGGACAGGTCATACCAAATCAGCTGGAAATACATTTAAAGGTTAACATTTTCTTGGTGTGAAGCTAAAGACATTATCCCCCCCGATCACAATCCTTTTCAAGATCCAAAATAAATCTGCTATGATCTACTTCACTTCCATCAGCATCAAAAAAGAACTGATTGCATACTCAAGATTCCTATTTTCATGACTGAATATACTTAAGACAATTTCATTACTGAGTACATTTTCTTAATTAAAAGATACACATTATTTCCTCCTAAAATAGAACAAGCTCTTGATTACAAACATGGCTGTATGTGGTTAATCACAATAAATCTGAATTTCAAACCAGCTTGCTAACCCCCTCCCCACACTTCTGCTCTGTTCCCCTTTTGAAAAATCACATGTACTAATAAAAATGTAAGCTATTTTTCTTGGGAGACATGTGAAGGGAGTACAGTAATAGAAACAAATACTCCAATGATGCACCATTTTGTATTACTTCTAGAAAATATTTTTTTTCACTATTGTTAATTAAAAATATAAGATTTATACACTTAGAAATACAAACATTAAAGCTGTCATTCTAACATCAGCCAGTAAAACCTTTGGTTTTTAGACAATCTACCCATTGCTATATAATGCAACTTCCCTAAGGTATTTCTAGATGTTAAAGCTAGACTCTTCTACAATATCTGAATTATTCAATAGTGGCAGTGTTCACTAGTCAACTGGATTTCTAACTGAATTGAGGAACACAGTCTATTGTAGGAGCCTATTTGCAGTTATATTCTATGACATTTTTTGCTGTTAAAATCTGTTAAAAAAAATCTAAAGAACGACTTCACGAGACATATAGGTATGGGATTATAACTTTTTCTATATCTGAGTAAACAGAGGCTCAGAGTTAACGGATTTGCCAGGGGTACTTCAGAGTTTCACCTATTTTGACCAACTTCCTGACCTTTACTCCAGTCCCTATTTATCCTTTATTATCCCTTATTTAAAAGGAGTATTTACATGTTTAGCTATCATGCTAATTACTCAGGAAGGTAGAATCACAAAACCTTTACATCGTCTGCCTTATCTTCATAATCCCTAGGCCTGAGTTTATATATTATCTTTTAATGGACTCAAGCCTAGCACCACTAGAACATCACAGATTTCTGCCAGTACTGTATTAGCTAAGGAATGATCTTAAACTGTAATAGGCGTGTGTTTATTTTAATGTGCATTTGTGAACCATCAAAAGTCATCTTGGGTACCACAAAGGGTGAGTGTATCACACTTGAGAAACACTGCTTGAGGAATCATTTTACTTTTATTGACTCCCAACTTTGAGCTTCTTCCAAATGGTTCTAGTCAGGCTTTCTGAAGTAACGTAAGTCTTTGTCCACTATAAATAACTTCCTTCAAACACCTGAAAATTCCAGTTATGTCTTCTCTTAATTTTATATTCCCCAAACAGATCCAGCTTCTTCATTTATGCACAAGACATGATTTTTACTTTTTCAAAGTCATTCTGTCACTGTTACCACCCATTACCATAACCGACTTTTACTGTCAGGAACCGTTCTAAATACTTCATGTGAATGAAATCACTCACTTCTCACAAGATCCTTCTGAGGCAGGCAGAATGCTGTGTCTCTTTTACACGTGAGGACTCAGAGACAAAGGGAAGTTTGGTAAACTGCCCAAGGTCACACAGTTAGAAATAGCAAACTCTGGTTTAAACCCAGATAACCTGGCTCCAGAGTCTGTAATTCCAACCACTGCCAACTATTGCTAAACCACCACATGGAAGTAATACTGATGTAGAATTTATTACCAATATTGATTTTAAAGATCAGTAATATCAGCTATGCTTGTTGGTTAAATAATATTACTAAATCAGTTGCCTAATGGTGAGTTAAATTTGTGACAAACTAAAAAGAGCAACAATTTAAAAAGCAGGTCTATGTACTGAAATGCTATAATTTTTTTAATCAATCAATAATATTTCATAATAACTCAGTGTAGGCAGAAGTTTGATATTAATATCCCTTAATTCTCACTTCTCTCCTCAATAACCTTGACATCTACAAAAAACCCTACATTCTTAACATTTAATACTTTCTTACCCTATAAATATACCCTATTTTCTGCCCTTGCTTTTCCTCTTAACCAAGGATCCCAGATAAGCAAAGCATTCTTTTTTCCTCTCTGGATCCAGTTGTTTCTACTAGCCTAAACACTTCTGATGTCCTAGATTCATCATCATTTTTCTCCCCTAGTCCCTTGTCAGAAGTTCAGAATTTCCAGGATGGCTTACTGTACTGAGTATGTACTATAACTCTAAAATGGAATTCTGTAAAGGATGCTAACATAAAAAATAAAAACAGATTTGTCCATAAGATGTAACTCCTGCCTGCCTTAAATTTATTATTCTCCAAACAAATCCAACTCTTTCATCTATTCACAGGACATGATTTTTTTTTGAAAATATATATTTAATAAAATATGACTAGGTCTACTATGTGATGGAACACTCAACATCTAGATTATTTATAAAGGTTTTAGACAACTGAAGAAGTCAATTAGTTTAATAATGTTTAGTGCAACCGAAAGTATAAACTGTAAAAACAGTGTGGCTACTAAGCTCTGCTCACACAGAACCAACACATTCTATTGTGATTACGATATACTTCTGAATCATTCTATTTTACTATGTATTCAGCAGTCTAAGAACATCTGTGAATGAGCTAACAAATTATCTCATACAGCACTTTCCTTCAGATAGACTTTAACAGAATACGTGAAACATATGCAAATTCACTTTTCAACTGAATAGCTTTTCTTAGAAGTTAAAAATAGAAATGTGAATGACCTTTATTTACCACACAGACTGTTCCAAAAGAATTTAAGGAAGTCAGGATATCAGCATATTAAAAATGTAGCATTACCTAAAGTTATTATTTTATACATCAAGCCATAAAAGTAATAAAGATTATGATCTATTTCCTGTTTTGTAAACTCAATTTCAACAATGTAATTTTCAATCACAGATTTAGAATTCAGAGACCAGCTGCTTAAATGATGATATGGTTTGTTAATTCCATGGTAGAGAAAAGGCCGCATGAAGAGGTCCTGGAATGTAATTTTTAGTGCCTTTATGGTCAAAGTCTATGGACTGTAAGGCCTCGTGTGAACATGATCTCAGTCTAGAGTGCAGAGTCTGTTAATACTGTGACAATTCTACTTCTAACCATCCTGGAAGATCCTCAGGAATAAATAAACCAGTGATTAGACTAGGCTAGCATGTGGTGGGTGCTCAGTACAGAAGGGTCAAATGTTGAACAAATCAATCTGTCACGTCACTTAACACTTTGCTTCTTCAATTCTTCTTTTATTCCTTAATCCTATCTACCTTGACTATCTCCTAGGTAGCCTAGACTTTCTTCCTATTTTTCCATCTTTACTTAATATTAATTTTTACTTAACACTGGAGTTCACATGGTCTAGCTTCACACTGTTTTTTCACTCTTTGTTTCTCAACTTCATTGCCAACTTTTTTCAGCAAAGCTTTAGTTGAAGAAGTGTCAAGCCACTCTAGCAATTAATTATGTATTTTAAAGGAAGTCCTATACTATCTTTACCATTCCTTCTTCATCCTCCTTCCCTCTTCTCAGACCTGCCCCCTGAACATACTCTACAATAAATAAGTGATCTTTAAAATTAAAAAACAAATAAATAAATAAAAGCAACCTTTGCGAAGGGTATTTTAATCCTGCCATGTCTACTCCAAAGTCATGGAAGTGCTAGGTACTGTGACTCCAAATGCAATATTTGTCCAACAGAAAGAAAACAACTTTAATGAAAGTCTATTTATTCTTTTTCATGAGAGTAAAATTCACTGTGTAAACTTTCTAACTAGAATAAATTAAGTATGACTACTATATTTAGAGAATCACCAGTATATTTCCTAGTTGAACATAAACACAAGTGTTATAATATATAATAACAGTTTCTACACACTTTGTAAATAGCATCTCATTTCATTCTCATAATGAACTTTGAGACTGCTATTCCCATTTCACAGATGGGAAGCTAAGGCACATGGAAGTTACTTGACAAGTTAATACAATAAACTGGAAAGCTGATATTTAAACTCAGAACTGCCTCCGTAGTCATAGTCATTGAATTAAATCATGCTGTCAAAAATATACTTCAATGGCTGCTTTGCCAGTGAGAATATGCTCAAACTCCTAATTCTATTTTCTATACAGGAAAAGTTGCAGCTTCATTTTTATACTTATAAAATGATTAACTTGTATGTATGGGGAAGGTTTAGAGAAACATGTATTCAGTCATCTTTATATACATCAATTGAAAACATAAAATGTTTTTATAAAAACTTACCATTTAACATCAATAGATTGTCAGTTCCTGGATGTGGATAGCTCAATCGACCTTTAAAAAGATGGGAAAGGGAAGTTTGAAGATTATGGAGCTATTTGAAAAGCAAAAAAAAAAAAAAAAAAGGAAGGGGAGTAAGGAGAAGAAATTTACTGAGCACAGTACAGTTCTTCAGGAATAAAAAATTAATGTTTAGTTTAAAGTTTATTAACTGAAACTATCTTTGGAAGTTGAAAACAGTGAACTTTAGTTCTCAGAATATAAGAGCACAATGTGATTTGGGAGCAACCCTTACAGAATCAAGTTTTCTTTTTTTGGAATGTAAAAACAATGTAGGTATCTGAGTCTTTCAAACTTAATACAGGATGTGAAAATTAAAAAAAAAAAAATTCTCAAATCTGTTTGTAATTCTCTCTAAAGATCTATTTTCCCAAAAATCATATTTGAAGGACAGAAACTTATATTCTTAAAAAAATACAACAAAATGTCAAAAAAACCCCACAAAGCCCCCAAACTCTTCTCAACTTGCTCTTGAATTCAATATGATTTTATAAGCTGAATTTAAATAAAGCTTAATAAAAACACCTTAAAGGTTTTACCACAAATAAATTGGAAATTTAACAGTTTGATATTGTTCAAAGTTTATAAATGAGACAAAAATAAAAACATAAAAAATGCAAATATTAAAGCTTAGGAGTATAATACTTCTTTTTGAGTCATCCTTCATTAGGGAATTTTGCATTTAGAAAAATACAGAAGGGACGACTACTATATACTGCTGTGGAAGAGAAAAAAGTTGTACATGAACAACTGCTGTAGTTTTACATCATAATATTTATTTGATTAAATCCCAAAAGTGAGGATGATCATTTGTTTGTAGTCCATGAAAATATAGGATTTTCCTCGAATGACTGAATCTTTGATAGACTATTAGAAAGGTACATTAAAATCTGCTTAGAAAACTTTCAAAAATTAAATATCTGTGAGACTGCATTCTAGCAACTTTTAGCACAGCCCTTGAAAAAGACACTACGACAGAGTGCAAGTGTATTGATACCAGAGGGAGAAACCAATGGCTGTCAATGAACCTGACAGGATTTGTAGAGCACAGAGTAACTGCATCACCTTTACCGCCTCAGCAAGTACTTTATACTCGAAGGGTCCTCTCCAAAATATCCCACACAAAACAGATACTTTCTACTGGCTTTCAATTATGAAGTTAAAGAATTTTATCATCTTCAGTGCAAGAGCAAGTGGCAAAGGTAATCCAATTTTGACATTAAAACAGGTAAGCAGATATATACAGATATATAAGATACTTATATAAGTATATAAGGTACTTATATAAGTATATAAGGTAGTTATATATCTGCAGATATATAAGCAGATATATGTATACGTATCTATACACATAAACACACACACATCATCTGAGTTCTAATTTAACTACACACTTCGTTTTCACACTGAACTTAAAATAAATGTTTCTGACCTTCAAAGGACAATTTACCAGCCCTTACTGACTCCTAAGTTTCATGCAGCATGACATTAGTTAACGGAATGCCATACAAGTAAGTTTATTGACGTGCTTTAGTATGCAGTGAGAAACAGGAGAGTAAGTACAAAGGGCATAAGATAAAAGAGTTAGGAAGCAGAGCTCTCTTGAACTGGATATTTCAACAGCGTGGAACATTACTTTGAAGGATCATAGTTTATTTTGGAAATATGCCTATTTCTAAACATCTTGTTGCAGATGACCAAATTTAGAGAACAATTTAAGGCTACAAAAAAATCACTGCTATACTGAGACTGAAAACCGAAATCCCTAACAAAGTGGCAACCTGTATTGCTCTGTTCAGTATAACAAGTTCATTAGTCTGTACACTGATGCTAAGGATACAAACACTAGTGAGATAGTCTCTGCTTATGATGCGGTAGGTGAGACAGACACAAATAAACAATTCCAATACACTTAGCCAAGGGTAAAGAGTTATGTACAGTAGGCTATATTAAAAAAACAAAAACACAAATGAGTATTTAACCAAGTCCAGGGATTCAAGCAAGATTTCCAAGAAAAGTAAACTAAGCAAAGCCTTAAGCCTAGTTCCACTTCAAAAGACACTCAACTTCCAATTGCCACATAATTATCCTCTAATAGGTTCACTGTTCACTTTATTTTTCATCATAAGACACAGGTAACAAGATATTTTCATTACTAATAGTCTTTTGACTTCTTGGCTTTGAATGGACTTAAAAGGCACACCTTATGTGAAAAGTTCAATAAACAGATATTCTATTTGCAAATGGATAGATATGCGTAAAGATGTTCTAAAATATAATTCTTCAAAGAAGAAAATCTCTCAGGATAATAAAATACTCCAAATTGAAATAAATAGATTTAGATTTGTTTTAAAATTACCCAGTTACTTTTCCTCTACCATAGTGAAATACTAATACATCTTTTACAAATTCACAGCTCTATTTTACATGTGAGTAAGTGTTAGTTGCTCAGTCATGTCGGACCTTATGTAGCCTGCCAGGCTCCTCTGTCCACGGGATTTTCTAGGCAAGACTACCGGAATAGGTTGCCATTCCCTTCTCCAGACGATCTCCCCAACCCAGGGGTAGAATCCAGGTCTCCTGCATTGCAGGCAGATTCTTTACCATCTGAGCCATAGGGGAAGCCCATCTATTTTACAAGGGGTAGTATTAAAATTACTTTCATTAAGAATCTGCCAATTGACAGTAATAACTAACACTGGAGGTTTTATGGGCTTCCCTGGAGAATGGGATTGGCCTAACCCACTCCAGGATTCTTGCCTGGAGAATTCCACAGACAGAAGAGCCCGGCAGGCTACAGTCCATGGGGTTGTGGAGAGTCAGACACAATTGAGCAACTAACACCTGCACTTGGCAGGTTTATGATGTACCAGAAGCTTTTCTTGGAGAAGGAAACGGCAATCCACTCCAGTATTCTTGCCTGGAGAATCCCAGGGACGGCAGAGCCTGGTGGGCTGCAGTCTATGGGGTCGCACAGGGTCGGACATGACCGAAGCGACTTAGCAGCAGCAGCAGGAGCTTTTCTAAGTCCTTTACAATGAATTACTTAACCCTCACAACAATCCTGACTTAGGTACCATTATCTTCCCATTTGAAGATAAACCATGCCACAAAAAGTTAAACATCTTGCCCAAGATTACAGTACTGGCAGGATTTGATCCAGGCAGATTAGCTACATACTTAATCACTATCTTATGATGTCTTCCTAGCTAATAACAATCTGGATCAAAATATGTATGATTGGTTGTACAAAAAAATTCATTCAATGAAAAACTTCACAGAATGATTATGCAGCATAGATAACTTATCCTTTAATACAGAAAAACAAAAAATAGAAAAAAGCCACATTGCTATAAAACCAGTTTCCCCCTGTTGTCTAAAGGCCTGTGACACAGAGGTAGTTGTAGATTAACACTTGTTTTGTCAATACTAGGACACACAAATGGGCAAAAAGGAGACTTTCCCAACCTTTCTTGTTGTTAAGTGTGCCCATGTGTCTAACGTGTGGTCAACAAATGTAAAACACAACTGGTAAATGAAGTTTCTGGGAAGTATCCTTAAAAGGGAAGCTCTTCCCTTTTCTTGATTGTTTCTCCTGCTTTCTGGAATGCATATGCAATGGCTCAACCGCATCAGCCATCTTAGATCATGAGGCAGAAGCTGGGTGTGAAGACTATAAGACTGAAGGACCCCAGACCCACGAGAACCACAACACTACTTCTCGGAGTCTTGTGTTTATGTAAAAGAGAAAATGCCTATCATATTTAAGCTACTTAGGAGTTTTCTCGGTTATACCAGAAGTTAACTTTACAGATAAAGTCCTCTAGCAGTGAGTTTGAGCAAATTAATTGGCCTATTATTTATGAATGTAAAAATATGACAAAATATAGTAACGTCATGATGGTTTTAACATATCTAAAGAAATGGGTATATACTCCCACTTGGTCTCTTTTACATTAAAATACTATAAAATTGAAAACAAATAATTTTGAAAAATCTGTATTCTTAGGTGTTGGTGAATAACTAGAAGACCTACAGTACCTTAAAAATTGTCTTATTAGTCTATTATTATTTTAACAATAGGCATAATACACATACAAAAAGACAATTCATATTAGCCATTTCAGATGCACATTCAGTTCAGCTCAATTCAGTTGCTCAGTCATGTCTGACTCTTTGAGACCCCATGAATTACAGCACACCAGGCCTCCCTGTCCTTCACCAACTCCCGGAGTTCACTCAAACTCATGTCCATCCAGCTGGTGATGCTATCCAGCCATCTCATCCTCTGTCGTCCCCTTCTCCTCCTGCCCCTAATCCCTCCCAGCATCAGGGTCTTTTCCAACGAGTCAACTCTTCGCATGAGGTGGCCAAAGTACTGGAGTTTCAGCTTTAGCATCATTCCTTCCAATGAACACTCAGGACTGATCTCCTTTAGAATGGACTGGTTGGATCTCCTTGCAGTCCAAGGGACCCTCAAGAGTCTTCTCCAACACAGTTCAAAAGCATCAATTCTTCGGCGCTCAGCTTTCTTCACAGTCCAACTCTCACATCCATACATGATCACTGGAAAAACCATAGCCTTGACTAGATGGACCTTTGTTGGCAAAGTAATGTCTCTGCTTCTCAATATGCTATCTAGGTTGGTCATAACTTTCCTTCCAAGGAGTAAGCGTCTTTTAATTTCATGGCTGCAATCACCATCTGCAGTGATTTTGGAGGCCCAAAAAATAAAGTCTGACACTGTTTCCCCATCTATCTGCCATGAAGTGATGGGGCCAGATGCATATTACTGCATCAAAAAACACTGACAAATATAACTGCATACAACTTACCAACTATAAAGATAAATTATTCACAAGGCAATATTTAAAGATATGTGATAAGTTAAGCCAATATTAGACTATTCATATATATATTCATATATATATATATATTTATTGATATGTATCAGCACGTAAGTTCTTTCTCCAAACTACTTACTACCAACACAAAGAACTTATTAGTGATAAAATGATAACATTTATTTCATGTTTCCTTAGATTTATAAACATTCTTTTAAAGTTAGAGAAATATGAATTAGAAAGGATAGAATGAAGCAATTATTTCCCCAACATTTCTTAATGCTTGTATATTCTCAAATTTAAAGCTTCTAGTTAATGAGAAGATAGCCATTTGATGAGTTTAGTTGCTAAGTTGTGTCCAATTCTTTTGTGACCTCACAGACTGTAGCCCAACAGGATCCTCTGTCCATGGGATTTTCTAGGCAAAAATCCTGGCGTGGGTTGCCATTTCCTACTCTAGGGGATGGCCCTGACCAAGGAGTTGAATCCACGTTTCCTGCATTGGCAGGCGAATTCTTTACCACTGAGCCACTAGGACGCCCACTCGATGTAGCATCTTACTTCTTTTCCCTGATACCATATTCTCTTGGTTCTCCTCTATCAGCAGCCACTCCTAAGGTCTTCTTTGCAAGTAATTTATGTTCCTCCTCTTCTCAACCCTTAAATGCTAAAGCTCCAGTGGTCAATCCTCAGACTTCTCTCTCTACACTGCTCCCTAGATGACATTGCTGCTAAGTCTGCTAAGTCACTTCAGTTGTGTCCAACTCTGTGTGACCCCATAGACATCAGCCCACCAGACTCCCCCGCCCCCGGGATTCTCCAGGCAAGAACACTGGAGTGGGTTGCCATTTCCTTCTCCAATGCACGAAAGTGAAAAGTGAAAGTGAAGTCGCTCTCTTAGCGACCCCATGGACATCAGCCTACGAGGCTCCTCCATCCGTGGGATTTTCCAAGCAAGAGTACTGGAGTGGGGTGCCACTGCCTTCTCTGCTAGATGACATTATCTGCTACCAAAACTTTATATGTCATCTCTAAGCAGATTACACTCACATTTTATCTCTTAACTGCAACTCTCTACCTTAACTCTGTATTTCCCCAGATTAGTATACAGCACTTTTTCCCAGTAGTTTGCT
Source organism: Bison bison bison (assembly GCF_000754665.1). Classification (NCBI taxonomy): domain Eukaryota; kingdom Metazoa; phylum Chordata; class Mammalia; order Artiodactyla; family Bovidae; genus Bison; species Bison bison. The sequence continues at coordinate 8,811,409 of NW_011494951.1, read as the reverse complement.
CATCTCCAAACTTTGGGTTACCTTATTCCCCACTCTGACTAATCTGTGTATAAATCTGTCACCTGTTCTCTTATCAACACAGAGCCCAACCTGACTACTCTTCACCAGCTCCTTCACTGTCTGCCTGGCCTAAGCCATCCCCATCTCCTCACAGACGGCCAGAATAACCTCATGGTCTTGTCTCCACTCAGCAGTGATCCTTGTAAAACCTAAGTCAGCTTATATTGCTCTATTGCTTAAAACCCTCCCCCACTTATCTGGCCCCTCATCATCTACCATTCTAACCACAATGGCCTCTGCTATTATCCAAACATAGCAGGCGCATTCTCATTTCAGGATCTGTATACTTCCTCCCCTTTTTGATCCAAAATGCACTTGCCTACATATGACCAAAGTCACACCTCTCACTTCAGTTAGGTCTTTAACAGATGCCATCACAGACCATCCTGTCTAAAGCAGCAGCTTCATTCTTTCTCTGTGCCCTTGACACTATGCTTCTGCCTTCAAACAGAGGCAGATTGACAACACTGATTCCTGTTGTCTCTGTCTTTCATTAAACAGATCCATGAGGGCAAGACTGTCATTTTTTATTCTCTACTCTATCTCTAGCATGTAACACAGAGCTTGGTACATAACAGATTCAAATATTTATTAAATGGATGAAAAAAAGTCTCATTCTGTTATGTGAACTATGACCTTGATCTAAAGCACAGTACCTAAATATGCATTTGTATGTGAGACAGGGAAAAGACATTCTCTCAGTGAACGGAAAAAAAAAAAAAAAACCACAAAACAAGCTTTTATCAATTCATTTCTTAACTCCTTAAATATGGGGAGGGGAGGGAAAAAGACAAGTCCTATTTTTGCTCTTTGCCAAGATTAATTTTTCCCATCTCCACAAGTGTTTTCTTTTTCTTTAATGAATGCATCCAAAAAATGATCTTCAAAGCCCCAATATTCACAGTTAATGATGCCAACAAATTTCTCATTAGTGATGAGAAAGGTGCTGAACAACAATGCCACATGTTCTGCCAACTCTTTTAAACAGAAAAAAAAAATCACACATCAAGAGTTTGAATTAGAATAGTTAACCAACTAACAAGAGAAGTGGTATGGTGTGGTAGTTCAAAGCACAAACTTAAGAACTATTAAATTCCACCAGCTACTAGCAATGAAATTTAGATATTTATTATTAGTAAGCCACCACAATCATCAAACTGTAAATTAAGGCTAAATATCTACCCTTAGTTGTGATAATTAACTAAATTAATCCATATATGTAGAGTTCTGAGAACAGAGCTTAGCATATATCAAAAGTTCAATAAATGATAGCTATGATATGTTATATATTGGGTACATATATTAAACCAACACACATACACAACACTCTTAAATAAGAACTAATTCTTCTTTTTTATGTGCTTTAAACAAGGCATTGCTCCCACTGCTTTGGTAGACTCTTCTCATATTTCTTTCATTATCTACATTTCACGTTTATTTTGAAACCCAGTTAGGAAAAAAAAAAAATGGTTCACAGGAAGCCTGGTAAAATCCACTCAGAATGTGGTCATTACCAACCTTGAATAATTTCAGTCTCTGCTCAGATCCAAAGGGCAGGACAGTCATTCCTGACCTCACTCCCAAATCTGAATGCATGCCTCATAAAAGCCTAAGAATAAGATCATACAAATGTAGAAAAGACCCTTAGATCCAGATTCCAAGAAAGCAACAGGATCATTCCTTACCTTCATCTAATAAAAGCCATCAGTCTACTTTAGTTTCCAGGAAAATTAATCAAGCTAATTCACTCATAAATAAGGATCCCATTATAATTTTCTTCACCTAATATTTATAACTTTCAAAACATTTATCCAACTAATACTAGACCATACATTAGGAGGGCTTCCCCGGTAGCTCAGCTGGTAAAGACTGCAATGCAGGAGACCCCGGTTTGATTCCTGGGTTGGGAAGATTCCCTGGAGAAGGGATAGGCTATCCACTCCAGTATTCTTGGGCTTCCCTGCTGGCTCAGCAGGTAAAGAATCTGTCCGCAATGTGGGAGACCTGGGTTTGATCCCTGGATTGGGAAGATCCCCTGGAGGAGGGCATGGTAACCCACTCTAGCATTCTTGCCTGGAGAATCCCCATGGACAGAAGAACTTGTGAAGGCTACAGTCCCTGGAGTCTGTAAACACCAAGGAACATAGAATATGAATAAGTTTTTTTTTAAGTATAACCACAGAGAAAGACAAAAACAATAAAGGGCTAAACTTAAGTCGTTAATCATCTGGTAAGATAATGTTTTATTGTAAAATCACTTCAATAAAACTGGTACTAACTGATATATGCAATTAAATGTTAAAATCATGTTGCACTAGTGGTCACAAAACTTTAAATTATAAAAGGGTTTATTAACAAAAGTAATATTGAGAATAACAAATGGACAATCAAACATCATCAGTGATAGTACAAACTGACATAAAACTTAAAAATAAATTGGCAAAAGTGGGGATGGGGTGGGATGATTTAGGAGATTGGGATTGACCCAGACACATTACTATGCATAAAACAGATAACTAATTAGAGCCTGCTGTATAGCACAGGGAGCTCAGTGCTCTACACTGACCTAGATGGGAAGGAAATCCAAAAAAGAGAGGGTTTTTGCATACATAGAGCTGATGCACTTCACTTTACAGCAGAAACTAACACAACACTGTAATGCAACTATACTCCAATAAAAATTAGTAAAACAATAAACTTAGTCACGCTTAGGGAATTAAGACTGCTGGTCACCACCATGGTCTGATTCCACAAGAGTGGGAAATCTGTGAACTATCTCAGCAGCAGCAGACATCAACCAAGGACCACAGGTCAAGTAGCAACCAGGCTTTCAAAAGACACTGTTTTAGAGCCAGAGAAAGGATTCCACTTCCAAACTGAGACTCTGCCCCTCACTTATGAGTTTCCTTCCTTCTTATGCTTATTGAGACAGGCTGGGACCTGGGACCCTTTGCTGCAGTGAGCTCACCTGCACAAAGGTCTATTTGAGCATCAGAATACAAAGAAACCATACGGAACTAAAAATAAAGTGCCTACATGTGTAGTTGCAGCGAATTATGAACAATAAGATACAAAAAAAACTCACCTGCCACTTCTGAGGCATCAGGAGCAAAAGCACATTACTGTGCATGATCTATCCCTGCACACAGCGCCTCCAGGGCCACCAAGGGTGGGTGGACCACTTAAGCCACCCCCTGGCCTGACCCACAGATCCACCCCTACCTTCACCCCATTTAAAGGACTAGTTCCCTCCCCCCTCTCAGGGAGCATAGGAGAGAACAGTGAAAATCTGTTATTTGTTTTCACTCCCTTTTGCTGTAGCAGGAGTCAAAATAAACCTTGCCTATCGTGGTGGCTCAGACAAAGTAAAGAATCTGCCTGCAATCCAAGGGACCCAGGTTCAATCCCTGGGTCAAGAAGATCCCATGGAGAAGGGAATGACAACCCACTCCCGTATGCTTCCCTGGAGAATTCCATGGACAGAGGAGCCAGACGGCTATAGTCCATGGGGTTGCAAAGAGTCGGACAAGACTGAGTGACAAATACTTTCACACTTTGGGGGGAAAAAAAGTTGGCAATATGTGTCTAGTGCCTTGAAAACAAATGTAATGTCTATTCTATGGAAATAAACTCAGAAAAAGCTCATTGACTTTCATTTAAAAATTTAAATACCCAAATGTACAACAGTAGGGGAATGGTTATATAAACTTTTTTGCATGCATATAAATAATTTTAAGTTCTAAATAAATATTGATGAAAATTTTTTGGACCATTGTTTAATCTTTCAACCAATAATTCACTGAGCCTGTTCTATTTGGTTGGCACTAATACAGATGCTGATTCAAGATAAGGCAAAAACAGAAGTGGTCAATGCTCCCATGATACACTCTCATGTGAATAGAAATATACACTGAAAAAAAATAACTGAATCAGAAATAAATGAGAAAAGTGCTCCAATTGAAAATTTACATGGTTGCTTAGCAATCCTTACAAAGTAACCCACTACTGACCAGAGTGTCAAAGAGGCTTCACTAAGGAGGTACTTAAACCAGGGATTACAGAGTCTTCCAACTGAACATGGAGGAGTGAATACATGAGCTCATCTCTGCTGCTTTCTGAAACCCCTAAAATGTCAGCATAGAAGTTTTAAAGAGGCATAACCACCATTATGACAAAGAGAATTGGACAGGATCACAGAAGAATCATATCACATTTTCAAAAGCTGTGAACATGAATGGCTGATTGGTAGTTGACTGTGGAGACCAGAAATCACCAAAAACACTAAAGGCAACCTGGTGTGTACATGGGGAAGATTATCAAGAAATAAGCCATTTACTATAATGAAAGCCCCCAAAGTTGAGAAATAAACAGCTCTGGTTATCATTCAGAGTAGATATGAGTAGAACTGAAAACTGGGAGGTGGATGATTCGTTCAAGCAGAGACACCTGCAGCCCCTTCTCTGGCTCTTCTAAGAAGGCTAACTAGGCAGGACTACAGCTTCTAGGCCGAAGAATGGAAGACAGACATCCAAGTCCATTCCCCAGAACAAAAGAAAATACATGAACACAGATACTGTGACATACAGATCCACTTACAGTAATGCTCACTAGATCATAAGCTGTAACTACACACAGTTTCCAATCACCATTTCTGTTTTATCTTTAAAAATGAACGGACAGCAAAGGATCATAAGATACTGAACAAAAGTCTCCAGCATGAGAAAAAAAAGAGAACAAAACCAAACAATTACAAAAGAGGAACTTGAAAGAAGCATAGACAATACAAGGAACTGGAAAAATAATAATGTTTAAACACTCCAGAGAAATAAGATCAAAGAATAAAAATAAGAAAGTTCTGAGAATTTTTCTAAAGAGGGTCTTAAAAGTCATTCAGAGAAAATTTTTTAAATAAAAAAATCATTAGAAGGATTGAAAGTAAGAGATGAGGAAACCCTTCCAAAAGTGAAACAAAATATAAAGTCATGGAAGTTAGAAACCAAACGTTGAGTATAGGAGACAATATTTCAAGAACAGCAATTTCAGAGAGGGGTAATATAAAAAATAAAAGAGAAGAAATTATTAAAAAAAAAAAAGGTAAAAAAATTTTCCAAGAACTGAAGGAAATTAATCTCTGAAATAGGAGGACTCAACTAATGTGCAGTACAAGAAATAAAACAAGAAAATGGAATGATAGAAGGAAAGATGGAAGGAAGAAAGGGGAAGAAGACAGACCAGTAAAGTCCCCTACCATCATACACAGGAAGACCCATATTCATTAGTACAAAAATTCAGAACCACAGGCATGAAAATATTCTAGAAGCTTCCAGTAAAAAAGTAAAATTAAAAAACAGAAAACAAGACAATCATACAAATGAACAGGTTTTAGAATGGTGTTAAATTTAACCCTGGAAGTAATGAAGCATTGCTTTCAACATTCTAAATCACTAATACATAATTCCACACGAGCCTATCATCTTATGTAGGTAGAATAATCATGTTTTTATACATACAAGCCTCAAAATTTATACCCCATCTGAAAGAAGGTTGTAAGATAGGCCCAATAAAACATATATAAATCATTAAGAAAGAACATGGAAATTAGGACATGAATCCCAAAGGAATAAGGAATTCTTGGGCTTAAGGAAACCACAAAATGACAGTTATGATGGGCTACAAGAATACTCACACCATTGTGGGCGGGGTGGGGGGAAGACAATTTATATGACTATTTGCTGTTTTTACATGTTCCAAGAAGCTTCAGTGTTTTACAAATATATTCTGGGATGAATTAGTGTATGTACTTAGAAAACTAAGCAAACAAACCAAAAGAGACAATGATAAATTCCAGGAAAAAGAGTTATATGAGAAAGAAAATGTTACAGTACAAAACATATGAGGTTCATCTGTAAATAACATTTGTATTATCACAGTAATTGCATCCTCTAAAACAAAAGTGGTCCTAAAATAGTTTTCAGAGGACAAAGCAGTGAAAATGTTGGGGGTATGGGTAAATCAAAGTAGACAGTCTACAGACAATACCTAAAATGTAGGAAATATAAAGCATAAGCATATTATTTACAAATAATTATGCGAAGAATAGGTACAGTTGAAAGTGGCTACATCCAAGGAACAGAAATCAGAAGTAGACAGAGCAGAATGAAGAAAGACTTCTATTTTTTCTTCTATAAACCTTATGGCACTATTTTACCTTGTAATCTATGTACATATATTTTTTAAACTAACTTTTTGAAAGTTAACCAGGTTAGAGGGAAGGTAACTATTTGAATATCTCATATATCTTATGTTTATATATTTAAAAAGAAAAAATGAGAAAAATTATATACCAAAAATATTAAACATGGTTATTTTAGCTTGTGGAATTATTGATAATTTAAAAACTTTTTCCCCCAAGTTTTTCCAAATTTCCTTTAATGAATACACACTACTTTTTGAAATAAGAAAAACATTTCAAAGAATAAAGTCCTATATCCTGCAGGAAAACCTTTCATTAGAGACTCTCAGATACTTTTCAAATACTTATTTCAAATACAAATAAGCTGCTAAAATTCATAGGCTCAGTTATCCCATGTATTTATCACTTCAGGTTCTATATAAAAAATATTCTTTCTGCTTTTATTTTCAATTTAAAAATAAGGGCTGTAAGCCCATATTTAAAGTTCTAGGATAGATGCTTTGCATGAGTAATAAACTTTTAATAAATACACATATGCTTTGAATAAATGTGATTTTTAAGAAAATTCATTGTCATTTCTGTGCAATAGTTTTTAGTTTTTAGAAAAGAAACTGTAATCTTATATAAGTCAAATCATTTAGTTGACTATTCAAAGATGCTTGGAAGAAATAACAACTCTAAATTTAATAATATTGTTGCTAAGAGAAATATTTAAAATTAAATAAAAATTTAAAATCTCTATCCATGATACCATATTTCAGATGAATCTTCTACAACAAGAATTTTTACAATCACACTTTCAAAATTTCCTTTTCAATCTGCAGATAACATTGACAACAGAAGTTCTACTCTAATAAATTGTTCCGTTAAGATGAACTAAATTCTGAATAGTTGGGGGTAAAGGTATCAAGTATGTCACAACAGTGATCACCTCTTAAAATCAGAACACATTTAATAAAATGTATATGGCTTCTATATAATTTAGTCCAAAAATAATTATTTTTTTCCTCTTTATCAAAGGCCAATGATCTACAGAAAAAGAAAACAAAATCAATGAAGTAAAAGGGAAAGAATATGTAAATTCTACTTATTCCTTTTTAAAATAGAAGGAAACATTTTACTTAAAAACTGAAAGCATACATAGCAATCTATTATCTTGTTTTGGAAAACATTCTAATAAAATGATTTTCATCTATACTTTTTTTCGGCACATGTGAAAATTTTGACTTCAAGCCACACAGGTGGCTGAAGAAAAGCAAAATGGTTCTGGGAAATACATGCCTCTCTATCAGAGTTATTAATAAGCTAGGGCAGTTTAAGAGGAGGGAAGTAACTATACTTTGACATGGATATTGCTGGTATCAGTTTTATTTTTCGCTCTACTCTATTTTAATAAAAACCACTCAATTTTTTTAAACTTCTTATAGATTTCTTTGATCTTGTTCTAATAGAGGAGAGTTTCTTAAAAGTGTACTCATCACATAACCTGCCATGGCTAATTTCTAGAACAGGGCCCTGAAGCTGCATGTTAAACATGCTCTCCAAGTCTGAAATAATTTTTTTTTTCTAATTATGAAATTTGATTGCTTTTTAAAGACTTTTTTTTAATATGGACAATTTTTAAAGTCTTTTTTGAATTTATTAAAATACTGCTTCTGCTTTATGTTTGGGTTTTTTTGGCCACAAGGCACGTGGGATCCCCAACCAGAGATCAAACCCACGCTTCCTGCGCTGGAAGGTGAAGTCTCAACTGCTGGACAGCCGGGCAAGGCCCCAGAAGCTCTTAAGCTCGAAAATGTAAGTTCTCACACCAGAATTTTAGAAACTGATACAAGTTATTTTGTGACTCTGTACTTAAATTGTAAACTGTGGCTTCACCTGATGGGTCCAATGTGATAGTTACTGATGCGCTCAGACGCTCAGCCCTGTCCCACTCTTTGTAACACCATGAACTGTAGCCCACAAGGCTCCTCTGTCCATGGGATTTCCCAGGCAAGAATATTGGAGTGGGTTGCCATTTCCTCCTCCAGGGCAATCTTCCTGGCCCAGGGACTGAACCTGTGTCTCTCACATCTCCTGCACTGGCAGAGTTCCACAGAACAGCAAGGAGAGAGAAGAAAAGTCTTATTAAGTGAACAATGCAAAGAAACAAAGGAAAACAACAGAATGGGAAAGACTAGACATCTCTTCAAGAAAACTTGAAATACCAAGGGAATATTTCAGGCAAGGATGGGCACAATAAAGGACAGAAATAGCAAGGACCTATCAAAAGTAAAAGATATTAAGAAGATGTGGCAAGAATACACAGAAGAACTATACAAAAAAGGTCTTAATGACCCAGGTAACCACAATGGTGTGATCACTCACCTTGAGCCAGACATCCTGGAATGGGAAGTCAATTGGGCCTTAGGAAGCATTACTACCAACAATGTTAGTGGAGGTGATAGAATTCCAGCTGAGCTATTTAAAATCCTACAAGATGACGCTGTTACACTCAATATGTCAGCAAATTTGGAAAACTCAGCAGTGGCCACAGGAGTGGAAAAAAAAATCAATTTTCATTCCAATCTCAAAGAAGGGCAATGTCAAAGAATGTCCAAACTAATACAACTGAACTTATTTCACATGCTAGCAAGGTAATGTTCAAAATCCATCAAGCTAGGCTCCAGCAGTACATGAACTGAGAAATTTCAGATGTACAAGCTAGATTTAGAAAAAACAGAGGAACCAGAGATCAAATTGCCAAAATTCACTGGATCATAGAGAAAGAGAATTCCAGGAGAACATCTACTTCTGCTTCACTAACTATGCCAAAGCCTTTAACTGTGTGGATCACAACAAACTGTGAAAAATTCTTTAAGTGATGGGAATACCAGACCATTTGACCTGCCTCCTGAGAAACCTGTATGCAGGTCAAGAAGCAACAGTTAGAACCAGACATGGAACAACAGATTGGTTCCAAATCGGGAAAGGAGTCCGTCAAGGCTGTATACTGTCACCCTGCTTATTTAACTTCTATGCAGAGTGCATCACACAGAATGCTAGGTGGGATGAATCACAAGCTGCAATCAAGACTGCAGGGAGAAATATCTACAACCTCAGGTATGAAGATGATATCCCTCTAATGGCAGAAAGTGAAGAGGAACTACTAAAGAGCCTCTTGATGAGGATGAAAGAGGAGAGTGAAAAAGATGACTTAAAACTCAGCATTCAAAATAACAAGATCATAGCATCCAGACTTGTAACTTCATGGCAAATAAATGGGGAAAAGTGGAAACAGTGATAGATTTTACTTTCCTGGGCTGCAAAATCACTGAGGATAGTGACTGCAGCCATGAAATTAAAAGATGCTTGCTCCTTGGAAGGAAAGCCATGACAAACCTAGACAGCATATTAAAAAGCAGAGACATCATTTTGCTGACAAAGGTCTGAATAGTCAAAGCTATGGCTTTTCCAGAAGTTATGTATGGAGGTGAGAGATGGACCATAAAGAAGGCTGAGCGCCAAAGAATTGGTGCTTTTAAGCTATGGTGTTAGAGAAGACTCTTAAGAGTCCCTTGGACTGCATGAGATCAAACCAGTCAATACTAAAGCAAATCAGTTCTGAATATGCATTGGAAGGACTGATGCTGAAGCTGAAACTCCAAAACTTTGGCTACCTGATAAGAGCAGACTCACTGGAAAAGACCCTGCTGCTGGAAAAGACGGAGGGCAGGAGAAGAGGGCAACAGAGGATGAGATGGTTGGATGGCATCACTGACTCAATGGACATGAGTTTGAGCACAGTCTGGGAAATAGTGAAGGACAGGGAAGCCTGGTGTGCTGCATTCCTTGGGACTGCAGAGTGGGACAGGCCTTAGCGACTGAACAACAACAACTTCCATTTTATACTAAGACGAGTGAGGAGAATATCAGAGAGAAAAGAAGTGTCTTGAAAAGACGCAAGAATTTAGTTGATACCACCAGGACCACTTAGCATTTATAGAGTCATTCCTTATTTCCTCAAGGATTATTTTCCTTAAAATAAGCAGAGATGTTTTTCTTCAGGAGTTTAGCAGTCAAGTGATAAAAATGATGCTACGATATACAAAAACACAGTAAATAAAAACATTTTCAAGGCATCAACTTCTAAAAATATGTCAATATTGAAAAATCATGCTCTAAATCCTTTTTCTTGAATTCCCCTTAATTGTTTAGAGAACATTAGTAAAGGCATTGTGACTTGCTGACACAGAACCTAAGACTGCTAAATAAACTACATTTCTTCCTGCTGTTCTCAAATAATCTTTTATGTGCTTAAATTTTTTGTTTGCCCTTATGATTTGGAGGAGGGGGTAGGCAATTTGGAATAAAAATGCTTACACAGTAAGACCTTTTTTGTAAACTGCTGAGGGCAGAGAGGGGAGAGAGATTAACAATAATCACTGACTTGTTCTTTTGTTTAAAGGGGAATGAATTGACCCACACATACAGAAAAAAGATCACAGATTATTTAACATAGGTATGCAAACACAAAATTGCAAAATCACAAAACTTTACTTGGCAAAGCATGATTTACTTTGACCATTAAAAGAATTCATAATTGTCCTTCCTATGAAAAGGAAAATATTTGTCAAAAATCAAGACAGTCACCAGAAAATGGATGTTCATGGTGAGTAGTCACTGCAGAATAAATAAAACAGATCCGTCAGTGCCACTTGTACTACGGAAAGCATAAAACAGTGTGTTAGTGTTCACAGTCCAGAGCAAAAGACTCCCCCCACCCTTAGAGGACTGGCTGAGCGGTGTCACACCCAGTCACCGGCAGGCAGCCCCAAAACAGCTATGCCAGGACAAGTCTGCTGTCAGCTCCTCAGTTATGACAAGCTCTTGAACACAACCTGCTCCCTCTGTCTAGTTGATGCTTTCCCCCCATATTGTTTCATCCTTGATTTGCTCAGGTTTCAGGTCTCACCTTTTATTTCTCCACATCTACCTTAGATACCTCCACTTATTACCTCCAAACACTTCATAGCCTCCCCTCCATAGTACTCTAATACTTACCGTTATATGTGTACATAATCGAGCCCACCAGGTTCCTCTGTCCATGGGATTTCCCAGGCAAGAATACTGGAGTGGGTTGCCATTTCCTCCTCCAGGGGATCTTCCCTACCCAGGGATCAAACCCGAGTTTCCAATGTCTCCTGAATTGGCAGGCGGATTGTTCTTCACCACTGTGCCACCTGGGAAGCCCTACTGTATGTTTATATTAATGTGTTATATGTATCTATGCATATCACACATGTAACTAGAAGGTCTCTCTTCCTCTTTGGCTGTACATTCCACAAGAACAGAGACCATGTCTGTTTCACATAACACACAGCAGGCTCTTGGATACTGCCTAGTATAAAAGCACACTTTCTGGAACAGCATGCATCCAGGGTTTCATCTATGGCTGCCATCACTTCACATCCTGAGAGCCTTGACAAGACCATTTCCCCTGCCATGCCAGACTAGAAAGACCTTAACAGTAAACAGTGGAGGTTCTCTGCTGCCCTGTAAAAACCACTAGGCTTGCATTCTGGGCTGAAGCGGGGGCAGGAGGGTCCCTCTGTCAGTCTAATCAGTCAACAGTCATGCCAGTAACCGGGAGTGGACTTTTTTTGGATTCCAGAGGACTGCCTGATTGCTTTTCTGTCTACCAACATAAACCCTTACCTGAAGCAGTTTTTCTTTTCCTTTAGAACAGCAGAACCCAATGCAAATTTTGTTTCTGCCTTTCATCTCTCTGGGAGGCAGCCTCCATGACTGCCCCTGCTGCTCTTTGCCTCCCAGGACTCACAGCTCTTGGGCAACAGACTCTGCCCCAGCTGAGCAAGGTGATCTATGTGGCTAGTATGCTGTCACGGAAATGATAGCATGAGACTTCTGAAGCTAAATCCTACAAGACACTGGGGCACCTGCTTCGAGCTTTATCATTTGCTCTGGGGGTAGGGGGGGCACGCTTGGAGGACACTTCGGCAGTCCTGAGCAGAGGTCCGTGATGAACTGTGTTCTCCTGCCAACAGCCTGCGCCAACCTGCCAGCCACGTAAGTAAGTCATCTTGGAAAAGGATCCCCCTCGCCTTAGTCAGATCTTCAGATGACTGCCGCCTCATTGTTCTCCTGACTGCTACCTCCTAAGACCCTCACCAAAACTAACCTGCTAAAGAGCTTCTGAGTTCTAAACCACAGAAACTGCAGGTGATAATAAAGGTTCATTGTAGCTTCAAGCTACTAAATTTGGGAGTAATTTTTTATGCAGCAGTGTATAACTAATACAATCTTTCACCACTCAAGTTTGCACAGAAAATTTTCAAGAAACTGTCACCACTTACACAAAGGGAAATAAGAAATTCATTTTTATTTTCAGTTTTTCATTTACCCCACAAGTCTCACCTCTCTGTTCATTAGATTCCATATGGAAGACATAGCAACTGGTTAGATTATTGAAAAATATTCTAGAAGGATAAGATTTATTCTGCTTTTTTAGAGAAGAGAATTTTCATATGCTAAGTAGAGAACAGAACTTTCTGAAAGTGATGAAAAGATGAGATAAGAGAGATGGGATAGAGGCTGAAGTGATGCCCTAAAGATCAGGAATGGAAAGGAGGGGAAATAAATTCAGGGATTGGTTTCTTCTATATGTCACAACCTTGCTTTCCTAAATTTTTACTGATGCCCAGCCCCAAGAAACGGTGTAACGATCAGCGTGTGGGAGTAAGATACACAGTATGACAAATCCCAGGAGGCAGGGAAATTTGTACTAGTTATAAAAGAAAAAACTAAGTGACAGCACTTGGATATCAAGACGATTTTAGAAAGGTGCGTGCGTGTGGGTGTGCTAAGTCGCTTCAGTTGTATCCAACTCTGCAATTTCATGGATTGTAGCCCACCAAGGCTCCTCTGTCCATGGGATTCTCCAGGCAAGAATACTGGAGTGGGTTGCCATTCCCTTCTCCAAGGGCTCTTCCTAAGCCAGGATAGAACCTGCGTCTCTTACGTCCCCTGCATTGGCAGGTGGGCTCTTTACCACTAGGGCCACCTGGGAAGCTCCAATATTAGAAAGGTAATAGAACCAGTCTTATTTCTCAATTCTATGGAGAAGCATTCTCAAATGTTTTCTTTTGTTTTTTCTCTATTCCCTGTCATAATAAATGTGGAACATAAAATGTTTCAATTAGAAAGAGATGTGTTACCATGATTCCTAAAGGTGGTTAATGAGCCTTTTTTTCCTAACAGAAGAATTCTGAATTCATTTGAATATTTCAATTATTGATATTAAATTCCTTTTAGCCTCATACTGCTTCTGTTTTCTTTTTCAAAGTCTTCTTTCTAGGTTTCCTTCCATTTTTATTATAAAATATGCTAGAAAAACAGAAAAACTGGGATAATTAATAGAGAGTATATAATTACTGTTTTCTCTTAACATATTCAAAGGGCTTCTTTAAGGAAGGCTGGGAGAAACAATGATGAAAAAAGTTTAATTATCCACTGGTTACAGTTAATATTGACTTGATCAGTATTAGAATTTCTAAGCATTTTCTTTCTATAGAAGGCAAGGAAATCAACAGAGGGAAGGTCTTCATAATCATAAGCTGCTTGCCAGCTTCTATTCTTAAACAGTGGATCCAAGTGCCCTTGGAACTGTTGGGGTAACTGGGTTAAACAAACAAACAAACAGAACCTCAAATACTCAAAAAACTAGGCTGAATTTGGTTACAGGCAATTTCCCTCAAAAAAAAAAAAATAATAATAATAATCAAAGTCTAACTATCTTAATTAGTTTGTGAGTAGAATTAGCATCATTACACATCATTGACAATTACCAAAATCCCCTGAGCTTCTCAAAGTCCTCACCAACAAAGGAAACAAAAAGATAAGAAACTCCTTTACAAGCAAAACCCAGAGGCAGAACAAAAGTGTTGAGATAGCTCGTCAGTACTGCCAGCTCAGCCAGAGCCATTGCCTTGCTGCCAACTCTCGGGTTCCAGAGTTTTTAGGCTGACTCTTATAAGGGAATCCTCGGCTTTATAGAATTAAAAAGAGAACAGTTTGAAAGACCCTGAGCCAGAACCAACCAGTTAAAGTGCCCCTGATTCCTGCCTGGCTCACAGAAACTGTGTAAGGTAATAAAATGTTTATTGTTGTCTGAAGCTGCTAAGTTTGGGGACTGTTCATTATGCAGCAACAGACACTAGTATTTCTCATGACTCAAGTTCACACAGTTTGCTAGATTCTCATCATTTATAATATAAAAGGCAAGAATATATTTTATATGAAGAAATATAAATCACTAACATGTAACATGCAAATGAAAACAAGTTTGTTAACACAATTTCTTCAGTTACAGTTAACTGTAACTGTGATAAGGCTGACAGTATAACGTTACGGGCACTGATTCTTTTACCTAATTTGCCCTAACTTTTATGACTAGCTTCTCTACCTCAAAACCCTTTCAAATTCCTACAACATGACAGCAGGAAGGAAAATGAGAAAGGAAGTTAACTTATGACGATTTTAGGCTGGAATTACTACAAACTGCGAGTGCAAGTATTTCAAGAAAGATTTTTTTTTTCTTTTTTAATATTTCTGTATTTGAAAGAATTCTAGAATAGTGGCTATAATGCCTTCAGAGCCATTCTTCATCCTTGGGTGAACTGAGTTATCTCTAAAAAGTGGCTTTTTCTTAAATAACAAGTCAAGAGATTTAGGTTTTTCCATTTCTCTCTATAAATTGGCATAAAGTTAAAGCAGCTACCAAGGTAAAAATACGACTTTTCATAAAAACAAAGGCTCTTAACAAATTTAGAATTTTATAGATGAGATAGGTGTTAGTGCTTATTTTCATATGAAAAATGGTAAGAGAAGCAGACAAAATGGTGGATGGCATAAGAAAATAAAAAAGTCACATACCCTTAAGAGGATCATGCTCTGCTCTCATAATATCAATAAGGGAATTTTCCAGAGAGTGCATATTCAAACTGTCATACATTCTACTTCGATCCTGGAAGAGAAGAAGATAAAAAAAAAGAATATAGTCTACACAATTTTTTCAAAAAGTGATGATTAATGTACTATCTAAATCTTCTTACATAAATTAGGACATTTGACTAATATAATATTACTAGTCAGTTTGCAACCCAAGACAATGTCAATAACTAAGGATCTCCTGAGCTTAATATCTCTTGTACTGGAGGACAATAGATTTCATACATTTATCTTCAAAATTACATATCAAAAGTATCTTATTTAATCAGCAGTATTAATGCAATACAGTAAAAACAATTTCTGTTGTTATCATTCTCAACTTATAAATATTTCTGAAATCTTATACATAAAGAAAGCATTTTCAGTTGTTATTTAACTTTTAAACTTTTCACATATATATAGGAATTTGGACACTGGCCCTTGAAAAATAAATATTTGGGTGAAAAGGCTTAATTCCATAATGCACCATACTTTAAACATCAAACATTGTATGCTATTTAATAGTCAGAATTTCATAATAAAGAATGCATAAGCATCCTAAACAGTAAAAATTAAAAGCATGAAATACCAATTTCAGAACAAAGACAAACATCAAGAATAATCCTGACATATTGATCTCTGCATTTCCAAATCTTCTCTCCCCTCTACCCACTGTTGCAAAAAATGAAGGCAGGGGAGAAAAGGGCGAAAGAATTCTCACTGCAGCAAGTTTCCTATATCATCAAGTCTCAGAACAAAGTCTTTTGTGTAGTTTGAAGTTTTGTTTGCTGAATGTCAAACCCCTCAACTTGCTTACTAGAAAGAATCTGATTCTGTAATGTTCATTTATTTATATTGTATTCTGTTCAATATACATTCAATAAACTTGAACAAATATATACAGGGAGCCACCACAGCAAGCCCTGGCCTGTGCCCCTCTAATTGCCAGGCAATCTGTTCCCAAATTATGCCCATGTTAACCCCACTCATTTATGTTTAAGTGTGTACCCTACCCGGTGCTTATGCATTGTGTGTAAATGAGGGGAAGGTTGACCAGGCAGGCCACTTCCAATTCTCAAAGAATAATGAACACAGAAAAAGGAAAGGAAGAACCAGAAAAGTTGGGGGAAAAAGTCTCCACAGAAATCAGAATGAGGCACTTCTTAACCTAGGTCCCTGAGCTTCAAGGACCATGACACCTGTGAGATGATGTAATGCTCCATATGGACATGTATATGTGATTTTTTCCTGAAAAGGTTTATGGTTTCCTTAGTTTTCCAAAGGAGTCCACAATCCAGAGAAGATCCAGAACCACTCTTTTAGAAAGCCAAGGAAAAACATAAGAAGCTTTTCTTAGAGTATGTTGACTTTTTAAAATTCTCCTCTGACGTTTCAATGAAGGTTGCAAGCTTTTTTTTTTGAGGGGGGCGGGGGTGGGGTGGGAGATCACCACTGCAGACTAAACAAGTCACTGTCAGAGAATTCAAAACTGTGCAAAGCAACAGTGAACGATGGAAAGAATACTAGACCTGGAAGATCCTGCTGGAGCTTCATCACTACCTAAATTAGCACCCCTTACTTAGTTTGCCTTAGACTCCTGAGATGTAACACACCCACCAGTAATAGGTGTTCCCTAGAACAATGACCTTGATTGGGGATGGAGGCACACAGTCACTGAGCTGTAACAGCAACTCTCGCACTTAAGCATGCTTCAGAAATATCTGGAAGGCTTGTCAGACATACACGTTTGCTGGGACTCATCAACTGATTCAATAGGTCTGATTCAACAGGTCTGGAGTGGCCTCTGAGAATTTTATTTCCAGTAAGTACCCAGATGATCCTGAGACTGCTGGTCCAAAGACCACACTTTAAGAAGCATTGTGCTTCTTAACCTGAAGCTACTTAACCTTTTTAGGCTTTGTTCCATCTTCAAGAAAATAAAACAATCGCATCAACCTAGATGATGTCTAAAGTCCACTTTAAAAATAATAGAAATAATGGAAAAGCAAAAGACTTACAGTAGTATATAACAAATAAACCTGGGATACAGAAAAACTTGGGCAGAAATGACATGCAATTTTTGTAATCTATCCAAATATGTCCATCTTTTGTGCTTCCATGTATGAGTTCATAACTAATTTGTTGGTTTTCCTGCCTCTGTCAATGAATTTCTAAGTTAATTAGGGGTAGGGACCTGCTAATTATGGAATATAACTATCTCTCAAATGTTTGTTGAATGAACAGTATTTATCTTTACCATAAAAGCTGCAAAAGTTTAGGTTGAGCTCAGAGACTGCACTTTTAGGTGGTAATTACAAAGGACTGCAAATCTCAGAATCTTCCATAGACTAAGCACTCGAAATGTTAAGTAACTAAACTGAGACAAGTATCAGGTAATAATGTGACCTTGTTGTCGACTTGAATTTCCAACCACACAATTAAAGATTAGATATTATATTCAAAGCTCCAAAATGTATTTAAAATATAGAATTTAAAAAGTAAACTGTCATGACAAAAATCTTAAAAAAGTGTGCTGTATCAAAGGGTTCTAAGATGGAATATAACATAGATACTTTATAGCCTACTGATCTTAAATTCTTACAAAGAAATGTGTTATGGTTCAGGGCTATCTTCTCAGGCTTATGTTTTCCGAACAGAATCAGACATGACCTGTCTTCAGTCAACCTATGAACTTAATTAATGGTAACTAATACCACCCAAATTTGCATTTCCCATACAACTTTGATTTATGTATTTATTTGGCCAGCCTCTACCTCCATTCCAAGGAGTATGATTTTGCTTTAGAGCACAGCAAAATTAATGCAGAATCCTATACATACTGTCAACGGGCCATGGATAATATTTAAGGCATGAAGAGAAAATATACAAGCAAGTTATTCAATAAATGTATCAACTCTGGCAACTCTTATTTTTAAAATAAAAAAGCCACATGTATTAACAGCTTTAGTTTTAATACCTATATCCAACTAAAACAGTGAGATACCCACTTATAAAGTCCCTTATTTTCCTTTGCATATCAAGTCTTTCATCATGAAACAAACTCTTATTTCAGCAAAGAAAACAGCAAGCTATTTTAAAACTATTAACTTAGTTATACTTTATTAAGCATCAGCTGCAGCCCACATGATTTTTAAATCACCAAATACAAAATAGCCTTGAGCAGGCAAAGAGCTCATGACCTCGCAAAAGTTACTTTCTGGGTAATGAAACCTGGAGGTCGGTCATGTTAAAAAAAGATACAGATAATTCCATTAAGTAAAGTGTGGGGATTAAACTATAACTTCTGGAAAAAAAAAAAAATTTGGTTACAAGACAAACACTCATGCATTCTTCAGGAACAGGGACATTAGAACAAATTGTGTTCATGTAAACTCCCATTGGTTCAAAAGCTAAATGGAAATCCTGAATCCATTTTAAAGTTATCATAAACACAGGAATACTGATTATCATAAAAAGATGGGAAATCACAGCAATGTAATTTACATTTATTACTACATGGTTATTTGAAAACAGCCAATACTTCACAAAAGTAAAAATCTACCAGAAAAAGTTTATCCAAATCTACTGCAGAAATATGAAAGCTATGTGGCAAAGAACCAACTAAACAGGCTTTCAGAAACTGAGATTACAGTATCCCACAATGAACAGGCAAAAATTAGAACACGATGGTAAAAAAACAACAATCTCTTATATTCTGATAGTTTGCTACAGTCTTTAAATACAAACATTTGCCACAAAGACTTACGGAAGCAACAACGAACTCCTAGAAAGACTAAAAAACACAGAAAGAGCAAAGTCATTCTAATTTTAAAAAGGATGACCTGGAAAGATTATGAACATTGATTGAAAGTTAACTAATGTGGTCAACAGTGATATTAAAATACAACAAAAGGAACTTAAACTTACTTAAAAGGGAACTTTTTTATGGGATGTTGTATTTTTGCTTTGACACAATCAAAACCCTATTTATTATTTCAAAAGAGGTAGGTAAATAGAAGCTTTTCCTTTTGACAATGATGTATCCTCCCTATGAAAAAAGAGGCAGATTATAGAAAGCCCACCAGGTTCCTCTGTCCATGGGATTCTCCAGGCAAGAATACTGGAGTGGGTTGCCATGCCCTCTTCCAGGGGATCTTTCAGATCCAGGGGTTGAACCTGGGTCTCCAGCATTGAAGGCAGGTTCTTTACCATCTGAGTCACAAGAGAAGCCCATAGAAAAACTCTATATCATATTTAAAGTTATACCAGATGGCTTGGGCATATATTCTTCTGCCTAAGTAGAAATATCAACTTTTGTTGTATTTTTGTGTTTAGTTCTCCTGATTATACTCTGCTACTGCACTTTACTGAGCGAGCATCAGATACTGTACTGCTCTGCCTCAGTACGCAATGTAGCTCTCAATCTCACACACTCCCATCTGATTCTCTGTTGTTTCACACAGAGATATCCCTTATTCATCCAACTGGACTTTCATCTTCTCAAAAGCAAAGAACAGTATCTCTCTAGACATATCTCCAGGGTAAAGCACTACTGCATATACAATGAATATACATTTCTTGACCTTCCTTTATTATTCTAATCCTCAACAAAGAGCTGTAACAGTGATTTGGGGGGAAAAACATCAAGCCCCAAATAGCCAAAGCTAATTTAGTATCCACAATGGTTAAATAAAATGGAAAGGTAAGTAAAAAAAATACCTGGTGTAAGAATGTATCAAGTACAAGTAAAGAACTGAACAGATAGGAAACATAAAAAGGATCTTAAGCACAGATAACGAGATCCCATCCTACCTTATTTTCAGTAGGTATGATAGTTTCACAACTACCAGTGTCCCTATAAACTCATCTAGTTTAAGAATCACAATTTAAGGAACGTTTCATTAAATGAAAACTTGGACTTGACCTTGTTTTTTGTATAATGTGAATAAAGTCTCCAAAGAATATATTTTTCTGAGAGGTCCCCAGATTATCACATCACATTTATCATAATAGCCTGGATATTAAAGATCAGCAAAAAATATCTTCAGTTAATTCAAGGTAGTTTATGTACATTCCCAGGAATTGCAGGGAGAACATCTATAAGACTCCAAGTCTAGAGCTGGAAAAAAATATATATACACATTCAGCTAAAGAGCAGGCCAACTCTCACAGGCTTTATAGGCTATAATACAGTTTTAAAAGCATGGTGTTGGTTTGTTTACAGAAAACTGATATGCTATATATAAACTAAGTAATAACCTCAGCTCCTAGTATATTTACTCTCCATTGAAAATATTCCAGTATTAATGAATAAATATACTGCAGCCTGTTTATCTGCCTAAAAATTCAATTTTAAGGTAATTTAGAATTCATACTTTTGAGTATGACTTAGCATATTAGCAAGAGTAGCTAATAGCATTTTAAACAAAAGTAGTATTATATTTAGCCTTAAAGAAACTAATAAAAAATACATTCATTTTAAACTCAGAAATGAATATAACAATTTATATTTGTTTTTAAAAAGTTTTTAATCTGAAGTGTTTTGATTAAAAAAAGAGGGAGTGTTTTAAATAAGGAAATGCCAATTTGAAAATTTTACATACAACTGAAATAAAACCAATGTACAAAACTATTTCTTTTCCATTTACTAAATTCCGTTACACATCCCATTCTTGGTATAGGTTAGGCCAGGTACAAGAATTAAGACTTTAGTTCTACGGTTTACTACAGTTTAGACTTAAATCAATTTGAGACTTAAGGAAATTTTAAAAGTTAAATGTTTTTATTTGTTAACTAAAATGTATTAGTATAAAAATATTGTATATGATGAAAAAAGATCAGAAATGAAAATAATCTCCCCAGATATTTAAGTGTCTAAGTATTTTCTATAATTTTAACTTTGCCAAATATTGAGGAACTACCCAACTGTTTAAGATACCAATTGCAGCTGCTGCTTTAGTTTGTAGCTGCTGCTGTATTTCTAAGAACCTCAACTTCAAATACCTCAACCTTTTATGGAAAGAGAGAAACCCTGAACAAATTTTGTATAATAAGTACCCTTGGGGTACTCAAAGAAAAAACATCATTGCTTTTAAGGCCAGGTGGGATGTCATACAGGGTACATCCACCGTCTGGGACCAATGCCCATTGCTCCCCCTGCCCCTCAAATAAAGCAAGACCCTTGTATTCTAAAAATAAAGGAGGGGGGATAAGGAAGCAGGGAGCAAAAGACGTGGCCACAATAGATGAAAGAAAGCACAAGAGCTGGCTACAAAGGCCTTACAGGATCTAGTTCTAGACATTCCTCTTACAGATAGGGAAACTATGACCCAAAGAGATGAAAGCCCATAAACTGTGTCATCCAATGTCAACTCGTGAGAGGAAGAAGATTCAGGTTTCACGTCTCCTTTTCTTCTAGGTCAGTTCACTTTCCACTATCTTTTTCTTTAGCATTCTCTTCAACTTCATCCTCATATCTCAGGCTCAGGAATCCACAGGGATTGCCAATATCTCAACAATTTACCAAAAAATAAAAATAAAAAAAATTATCCTTATGCATCAAAATCCTTTTCCTAAAGTGAATTTACCTTAAATCCTAAGGGCGTAGATAAGAGCAGAGAAGCTGAGTGGGAGGGCTGATGGCCCTCATCCTGTGGGAGTCCCATGGGCAGGCACCTCTGCAGAGCCCAGTTTGAAAATTCCCCTTTCATTATGACCTCTATCTATTGCAGCATTTTTCTACCCACTGAAGCCATCTTAATAACCTAATCTCTCAACATCTGTCCCCCAACCCCCATGGATCCTCATTGACATCTTTGTCTTCTTTTTCCTCCACAGTTACACATCCCCCTCACATATCCTCCTGCTTCCTCCTGGTACAACCTCTTCAAATAATTATGTCCTTTCTTGTCTAAAAACATGTCCCTTGCCACCTTCAAAATAATTACCGGTTTTTCTCTTCTAGCATACCATCTCCTAGGCATTTATGTATTTAATTTGAACACCATAACTTGAAAATGCCACTAATATAGCCTAGAAGAAGAAGAGAGAAGAGAGGAAAGTAGAAATAGATGGATTACATTGCAACATTAACAAGATAATAAATTACAAATTACATGAGATGCATACTTATTTCTAACTGGAGATTCTGGCAGGACTACTTTGGTAAATAGGTGGACTTATTTAAAACAAGTGCTAATGGCTGATTACTGAAGTTACTGCCAACCCTCCCGGTTAGAATGCTATTTTCAAATGTAATATTAATCTGTTTATACAGTCCTTACTTGTAAAATCATTTCATATTGATAAAGTAACTACGGACAACAGAGCTCCATTCACTGGACTCCCACAATGTCAAGTCTATGGTCATTCAAGCTTGGGCTCTGTAGTAAAGAATCCTCTTTTGTGAGGACTGAGTGTTCTACTTGTCCTGCAAATTATTCTCATCACCTGGTACCCAGTATGCATTCAAATTTCATCTGCAGGAAGAGAGACAGCATTTTGTAACCATAAAGGACTTGAAGGTGATTCGACTAAGACTTGACTCTCAGATGTTTGACTCAGTTTCTTTTCTATAAGGAACTGATTATTTGGGAGAAGATAAGTGCATAATAGCAGTAACAAAATTTAGAGAAATACAATAAACTTTTTTATAAAGGTGAAAAACTGAACTAAGGGCTTTCTTAGAAGTATATCTCAAGACAAATACAGCATGTTTCATGAAAAAGTTTGCCAAAAAATCCTATAAAACATTTATTAAATGTACGATTAGATGTTAAACATATGATTTTATACCTAACTGCAAATGATTCTGAGAAGACATAAAATATGTTCACTTTAAATGATTCTGAAAAGAGATAAAACGTGTTCAGTTTGACTGATGTTTAAAGTCAGGTGCACTTGGGTATATGATTCCTTTTTCCAAAAACAAATCAATTACTTTCAGGAAATGTAAAATGATTATGAGTTACTTTCAAATTTAAAAACGAAGCACTTTAAATAGTTTAAGAGATCCTTTAAAAATATGTTGCTTTCACGCTTTCTGACATATGCTTAAACAAGTATAATTGAAAAGTACATACTAAATCCTACTCACAATACAAATACTAAGCCCCTAGCCAAAATCCTGGTAAGTACACACTGTGCAGCCTACCTGGTCTATTCTGGATGTTCCGGCTGCAGTGCACCAACTATCTTGGAGTGAATCTGAGCCCCAAGCTGGCAACTGCAAACTAGATCTCACCTTCAATAGCATAGAAGTTTTCATCAGAAACAAGCAGTTCTCTTCCCCATACCCACCCACAAAAAAAAAAAAAAGGAACAAAGAATGAAAAGGAAAAAAAAAACAAAAACAATCAAAAGTTCTATCTTGTATCTTTGTTCCATCCTCTAACAGTGTTAAGGGAAAGATATTCTCATTTTAGATAATATAAGGGGACTTCATTAACTTAAAATATCAACAAAATATTAAAGGTCTGAAAAAATGTCTAATCCTCATAAATATTAGGCCACATTTAGAAAAAGTCACTGAATCAGTGAACAAATTTGAATTTAACGTAAAACACCCTAATATTATTTTGCCTTGATCAGAGCTGCACTAACTATATTTGAATATACATACAGCTGATCATAGTCAAATTCATGAACAATTACTAAATATTTTAGTTTAGCTATATTGGAGGAGAAACTCATTTTGGTGGCCTGTTAAAGATTAATAAGGCATTCACAAGGAGCTGCCAATTAAAAAGCTTCAATATGAATTTAAGAAATATAGCAGGGTTTTTCTATACTTAATGAAGCTTGTTTTCTATTATGTGTTTAGAGAATTTTTTTTTTTAGTCTCATTTTCTCTGTATAGGTATTTCATCCTGTGATAGACACTTAAACATTAGAGCTTTCTCATTTTAATCCATGAACTTTATCATACTATTACTACTACCACCACCCAATTTCCTATATTGAAAGATTAACATTAGAAACAAGGCCATTTACACACCATTCTTACCTGTAAGGGTAAGAGTGTATTACTATTGTTGTCTGTTCTGAACACATTATCTTCAATCCAAGATTTTGGAGTCAATGATGGAGTAGAGCGAGTGAATTTCGGTGGTGCTATGACATTACCAGAAAACGGTTTCTTCAATGGAGATATCTGATTCATAGCTCCTGGAAGCCCCATGTTTCCAGTTCTACGGTGATCTCTGCCGTGCATCGCTCCCCAGGACATACTTCCGGTGCCCCAGCCACTGCTTTGATGGTTGCTCCAAGGAGATTGTTTCAGAAGAGGCTGGGGAAAACACATCTATTTAAGTTACAGGCATTTAAAGAGTTTATAATTGAAATCCAAACCTAGGCCTGAGTTAAGAGTTCATATAATCTTTTAAAAAATGAGTATTTAATAGACTTGAGATCTTGTATATGAAAACATATTCACTTAATGCTAGGTGACTTTTCGTACTCTCGTCTACATAAATTATAATGAATCAAGCAGATATTTCAGGACAATTACTAAAATAGAACCATGCAGTTACTTTTTTTCCCCTTCAAGAGAGCCATATACATGACAGATATGAAAAAAAACTAAAGATAAAAATTGAAATTAACTTTGAAGATCCTTAAAGATATAACTTATACTATGATCTTTAGCAATCATATTCTGCTAAGCATACCACTAGAAATAGGGTTTTATTTATTAAAATATACCAATCATATGAGTGAAATATGATCACTGTAGAAGTGGTTAATAACATTTGGCTTTATTCTATAGAATGGAATAAAAATGCCTTTGGGTGATAGAGAAAATACAAGAAATGTCTCTTTTTTTTGCACTGTATTCAACTTTTAAAATATTTTATTCCACTTTTAATGTACTTTCTTTGAAATTTTTGTAGTTGTTATTTTACTTAACTATCCAAGAAACTGTTACTATCTGCTATTATCCATAGGTGGATACACTGAGAAGACTATGTACTTTGATCATTCTAGTAGAGATCTTAATAATACATGTCTCCATTAATGTCATCCATTTTCAAAAATAAATTATATTCCAAAACAGAACCAATGGCAAAAAAAGTTGAGTCATCAAAGAATGAAAAATTCTCCAAGAGGCTATAACTGTAGATTTTGAAGAGTATTAATTGCTAGCAATTATATTGTCAATAAGCTTATAATTTAATAATTTTGTGGTAACATTGAGCCAAAGGGAGTATAGGTCATAGAGTTACTATATAAGTTAATAAGTTACTGTTAAGTCAAACACTCTTAAACCTATTTTTTGGATAAACCTGGTCTATAGTACCTGTTTAAAAACATTTTTTAATGCTAACATAACCATGAATATATACTACCCTTTCCCCCTCTACATATTTCAAAAGCATAGCTAAGGGTCCATGGACAAATCCCTCATTCTTGAGGGCCTTACTTTCCTCATGGACACAGTACTCAAACTTCTCTTGCAGTGATCTAAAATTCCATTTAATAGTTGGGTGACCTTTTACACTCCATTGCGAGACCCTTCTGTTTGACAAAAAGCGGATTACTGTTAAATATGGATCTCTGTATACAGTCTTCTAATAATAGTCCACGGCCTCAAGAACACAAACATACCTATTGATAATTGTCGCCACAGGTTTCCAGTTAAAAAAGAAAGACCCTGACATCCAAAAGATAGCTCTTCAAGATCAGGTAAATCATGGAAAAGTGGCATATTATTTCAAAATTAGTTAATTTCAACTCTTACAGGCCACATTCTCCTTTCTCAGGGAGAAACCAGTGGAGTGATTCAACAAAAGCTGTTAACTGTTATTCTGGTTAATTTAAACAGACTGTTAACTGTTACTTGGGTTAATTTAGATAGTAGTCACCTCTTGAAAAGGTTAATCCTTAAAAACTAACCCGTCAATGGAAAAAGTTACATCAGTTAATACTTAAGGTTAAGGTCCAATTTTGCTTCTCAGTCTTTAATCACTGAAGTGGCCTTAGACAGAATAACCACTTTAATAAATGCTGACTAGATTAAAAAAAAAAAAGAACAACAAAATACTCTTTCAATGTCAACTAACCAACCCAGCGGTCACTCAGACGTTGTCCTGACAGGATAACAACACAGTCCTTGAATTTCAGAAAGGACCCGGATGAATAACCTGCCCGTTGTGATTTCATAGCTACACTACCCCCTCAAAATATACCCCCTTAAAATAATCTTCAAGAGAAGATTAAGGCCACCAAAAAAAAAAAAAAAAGGAAAAGTCTTCTCTTCAAGTTAACACACTAATCGCAGGCTCGTTTAGTTTTAAAACCTACAAGATATTACCCAAACCTTGAGAGGCAC
>NW_011494951.1:8782546-8782672 GCF_000754665.1 Bison bison bison | reverse complement strand
GATGGGGAGGGCTGAACTCTTTCCTCTTCTGGCTGCTCAGCTGCTGCTGCTGCCGCTTACTGAAGTCCTGCGGGGAGGAGGTGCGGCGGCAGCAGCAGCAGGAGGCGGAGGAGGAGGAGGGGTGGT
>NW_011494951.1:8765058-8782059 GCF_000754665.1 Bison bison bison | reverse complement strand
GGGCGCGGGGGAGCGCGAGCGAGAGCGCGAGCGCCGCGTCTCCTCAGGGCTACCCCCCGGCGTCCGGGAAAAGGAGCGGCCGGTTGGACCCGGCGGGCGGCCGGCGACGTCTGAGCGCTCGGCGCGCGCTCACTAGAGCGCGCGCGCGTGGCTCGGACAGTTCCTGGGGCAACGCCCCTCTGGGCGCGGGGTCCCGGCTGAGTCTGCGGCAGGTCGCGCGCGCCACCTGCCCTCCGACCGCGTCTCCCTCAGGGCCCCTGCCCTGGGGTCACGGGAGGCCGCCGGGAGAGGGGTCCGCCCTAGGCAGCGCTGGCCCGCGGGGGAAACTGAGGCCCGGGAGTGGCTCTCCGCGTCAGCGGCCGCGCGGGGATCCCGGCGCCTCGCATCCCCCTCCCGGGGCTTGGCGCGGGAGGCCTCTGGCCGGCACGCGTGTGCAGGGCTCGGCCGCCTCGCAGGCCGCCGGGCGGCTCGCCCTGGAAAACGCCTTTTCGCGCGGGGTTCCGTTTTTTTGTGTGTGTGTTTTTTTTTTTTAGCCTCTCGCGCCGCGTGCTGTCATCCGCCCTCCCGCCGCCGCGGGGAAGTGTTCCCTGTCGTGGAAACACGAAGCCCCGGCCGCGTCCCAAACGTTTTCACTTCAGTGGTGACGAACAAAAGTCCCCGCAAACCCCGCGGCCCCGCGCGGCGGTTTACACGCAGACGCGGACCCCGCGGCGAGCTCCCGGGGAAAGCTGGGCCCGCTCCCCAGCCCTCCAGGTCGGGAAAGCGCGCCCCGCGCGGGGCCGAGGGACTGCGGGGTGGGCGACTCCTCCCGAGCCGCGCTCGTTCAGGCATCTCCGCCCCTTCCCCCCGGAGACCCAACTATTTCCAAAGCTTTATGAATTTTAAAGGGAGAAAGACTTCTTGACAACGGGGAGGAAAAGGAGATTCTGACTCAGCAACCGACTTGTTGAGACTTGCAAAACGGAAGAGGAGAGCTTTCCATGGTAGAGCTCTTGTTGGAAGCGACGGAAGAGGCCCCCAACCTGTGTATTTCCTCAAGAAACATTTAACATCGAGAAGTAGATAGATAGATATGTATATGAGGGTCTAGATAAAGAAACAGCAGAGTGATCCATACTAGTAAGCTACTGAATTTTATGTTCCTCTTTTGCCATTTTAACTTTTCTTGGCATTCAGAGAAAAACTACTGAAAGAACTCTAGAAAATAGACTAAAATAGACTAATAATCTCAAAAGCAATAGAAATGGGTTTAGAGTCTATCTGGTTTGGGTTTACAACTGAACTAAGATTAAATATTTCGTGTTGTTAATTAGCACACTTTTACTGCTGTAGGCAGGAGTGTACATTTTTATGACTCCTCATTCTCTATTAGTTAAATTTCATCCCCGCTTTTGTTACTTCAGTGTTTTAAATTTATACAAATCAAAATAAATACAGTAGAGAGAAAAACATTCCATGGGGAAGATACATTCTATGTATAACGTTTATGTTTTCCTGTCTATGAACTAAGTTTGACATTGCCTTCAAATAAGGAGAAAGTACTTTTTAAAAAAAACTCATAAATGGTTTAGAAATCAGTGGATGTATAGAAAATTAGTTTGAATTAGTAATCTCAAAACCATTTTTAACAATCAAGCAAAATATAAAACCAGAGAATTCTTTTTTTACTCTAAATTAGCAACGTCTGGAAAATAACCTGAGCTCCTCAGAATTATAAATAGCTATTTTCACAACACCTGTTGACATATCTGTTAATACTAACCCATTTTGCAAGGAAAGTGTTCAGCAACTGAGGCATATAAAAATCTTAGAATGAACAAATCTTTTTTTTCCTAAGTAAAGTTATATTTGATTGGACTCATCTGAGGATCCAAGACAAATCTTGAAAAGGCAGGCACTAAAATTAGCTCAATCATCCATTAAAATGCAGTTAGTGCAATGTAGAGAAAGAGAGCATACATTTTAAAAGCCAAATGGTGTCATTCTGGGCTAAAGTTTGAACAAAAACAAGATTTCTTAGTGTGCTGAGACTGGTTTCGGTTTAGAACCTTCTGAGCTCTCCAAACTGGAAAAATGCCATCAAGTTCGGTATCACGTAATAAGGTCAAAGTTCATATTAAGTGCACTGAATTGTGACGTCCCACTGCCATGCCCTCTACTCACCACAGTAACAGCTCCAATTGTGTTCTGAGGGTCCCAAGTTATATTCTGAAAGCTAGAACTTTTAAGCTGATGAGTGTCCCATCATTGAAAATACTTTTCCTACAGTGCGGGTAGAGCTGCGTGGGAGGAGAGGTAGGGGACCCCTAGCCCAGGAGTCCCCAGCCTCCAGGATCTGATGCCTGATGATCTGAGGTGAAACTGATGTAATAATAATAGAAATAAAGTACACAATAAATGTGCTGTGCTTGAATCATCCTGAAACCATCCCCCAGCCCCATCCACGGGAAAATTGTCTTCCACAGAACTGCTCCCTGGTTCCAACACCGTTGGGGACTGCTGCTCTAGCAAGTCCAAAGCCAAGATCTTATGAGTGTATATCCTAATCATTTTTACATGAAAATATATTAACTGCATGACCAGTAACTCAGTCCCTGACTTGAATTTGACAATCCCTTGTTCATTTCCAGCCACTGGTGTGGGCCCATGGTTTTAAAAATACTTTGCTACAACCCAGGACACACATATACACACATGGACCTGAGATAAAGCTTTTATTAAGCAACTTTATCTCAGTACGTGAAACAAACTCTTTTAAAATTTTACTTTTCAAAATCACTAGTCAGTCAGTTCAGTCGCTCAGTCATGTCTGCCATCTCATAGACTGCAGCATGCCAGGCTTCTCTATCACCAACTCCCAGAGCTTGCTCAAACTCATGTCCATGGAGTCGGTGATGCCATCCAGCCATCTCATCCTCTGTCATCCCCTTCTCCTCCTGCCTTCAATCTTTCCCAGCATCAGGGTCTTTTCTGAGTCAGTTCTTCGCATCAGGTGGCCAAAGTATTGGAGCTTTAGCTTCATCATCACTCCTTCCAATGAATGTTCAGGACTGGTTTCCTCTAGGATGGACTGGTTTGATCTCCTTGCTGTCCAAGAGACTCAAGAGTCTTCTCCAACTCCACAGTTCAAAAGCATCAATTCTTCAGTGATCAGCTTACTTTATGGTTCAACTCTCACATCCATACATGACTACTGGAAAAACCATAGCTTTGACTAGACAGACTTTTGTTGGTAAAGTATTGTCTCTACTTTTTAATATGCTGTAGATTGGTCATAGCTTTTCTTCCAAGGAGCAAGTGTCTTAATTTCATGGCTGCAGTCACCACCTGCAGTAATTTTGGAGCCCAAGAAAAAATCTCACTGCATTGTTTCCCCATCTTTTTGCCATGAGGTGATGGGACTGGGTACCATGATCTTAGTTTTCTGAATGTTGAGTTTTAATCCAACTTTTTCACTTTTCTCTTTCACTTTCATTAAGAGGCTCATTGGTTCCTCTTTGTTTTTGCCATAAGGGGGGTATCATCTACATATCAGAAGTTATGGATATGTCTCTCGGCAATCTTGATTCCAGCTTGTGCTTCATCCAGCCTGGCATTTCGCCTGATGTTCTCTTCATATAAGTTAAATAAGCAGGATGATTTCAAATCTCTAATTTTAGACTCATGATTAGGTCATGAGCTGAAATTGAAGAACACTGTCTTAGAAGACTATTTCTCACTTTCTCTGTCTTAAAGCCTCCTTACACCTCCTGTCCTCACTCTCAGTTGTTCACTTGGCTTCCTATTTCACTGAGAAGATAGAAGCAGTTATAGGTGAGCTTCCCCAGGTCCTCACGGCTCCCCTATCCAGTCTCTGCATCTGTCCCCCATATACATCACCTTCCCCCCAACCCCCGTACGTGGAGGGCGTGTCCTCACCCCATTTCCGGTCTAAGGCCAACCCCCGACTGGTGGACCACATCCTTCCCATGCTTGCTCAGGACACAGCTTCCTAGACATCCCGAATTTAACGTGCCCCAAGTTGAACTCCCCACTTCCTTATTGAACTGCAAGGAAATCAAACCATCCATCCTAAAGGAAATCAGTCCTGAATATTCATTGGAAGGACTCATGCTGAAGCTGAAGCTCCCATACTTGGGCCCCCTGATGGGAAGAGCCCACTCATTGGAAGAGACCCTGACCCTGGAGAAGATTGAATGCAGGAGAAGCAGGGAGCAGCAGAGAATGAGTTGGTTAGATAACATCACGGACTTAATGGACATCAATTTGGGCAAACTCCGAGAGATATAGTGGAGGACAGTGCTGCAGTCCATGGGGTTGCAAAGAGTCAGACAGAAGTTAACAACTGAACAACAACCTCATTAATCCCTCTCTGAGTAAATAGCCCTCCACTGTTGTAGCTACTTAAGCCAAAAACTTTAGGGTCCTTCTTGACTTTTTTTTTTTAAACAGGATATCCAAGCCATCATTTCATGCTGCGTGTCCTACCTTTAAGTTATACCCACAATCCAACCACTTCTCACCACTTCCCACCTCAAGCAATGTGGTCCAGGCCACCATGCTCTCTCCTCTGGATTGTTGCTCTCAAATCCTAACCAGTTACCCAGCTTTGGCTCTTGTCGACAATCTACTCTCCATGAGGCAGCCAGAATGCTACTTTCAGACAGATGACATCAGCTCTTCTGGTGAAATACTTAAATAAAAGTCAGAACGTTTTCAATAACTGAAAAGTTCTCTGTCATGGCCTCCTGCCCTCACTAATCCTTCTGACAACTTCTACCCTACAGTGTAATGCTTATTTCTTTACCACACCAGGCCAAGTTAGCCTCAGGGCCTTAGCTCTTGCAATTCCCACTGCCTGGAATACTTGTCCCCTCAATACCAGCAGGGCTCACTCTGTCACTTTTTTTTTCTTTTTAATCTCTCTCTACTTGGAGGTATCTGCTCAAGCTCATTTTCTCAGTGCTGTCTATCTTCCCTGCCTGCTGTTGTAAAACAGCAACCCCCTCCTTCCATTCCAGCCTCCTTCTCCCTCATGAGTGCTCAGTCACTCAGTCATGTCCGACTCTTTGCAGCCTCATGGACTGTAGCCTGCCAGACCCTCTG
Organism: Bison bison bison; assembly: GCF_000754665.1. Classification (NCBI taxonomy): domain Eukaryota; kingdom Metazoa; phylum Chordata; class Mammalia; order Artiodactyla; family Bovidae; genus Bison; species Bison bison. Next base: position 8,776,953 of record NW_011494951.1, on the reverse strand, counting down.
TCCGTGGAATTTTCCAGGCAAGAATACTGGAATGGGTTGCCATTCCCTTCTCTGGGGGATCTTTCAGACCCAGGGATCGAACCTGCATCTCTTGTGTCTCCTGCAATGGCAGGCGGATTCTTGACCACTGCACCACCTGCAAAGCCCCCCTTCTCCCTCACAGGCAGTTTGATTTTTCTCCATGGGGCCCACTCTGTACTTCAACTGTTTATCTGTCCTTCCCAGTTTTCAGAAGGCACATTGTTTTGTTCACCATTGCATCCTCAGCACCTGGAACAATTCTGGCACACAGTAGGCACCCACGTGTTGTCAAATGCATGCACTGCAGGAAGGAATCGTGAATTAACAAATGTTTTTAGGAACTAATAGCTATAAACAGACTGTAGTAATATGCGAGTCCCTTTATCAGGTGCTGGTTGGCAAGAGCTGCCCAAACACCACCCTGATGCTCCGAGGAATTATAAGCAAGGCAAGATAGCTCCAGGCATCGACAGAACGTGAACAAAAACAGACAGGGCAACTCCTAATTTTAACATCAGGGGATAGATAATCTGGACTCCAAGGGGCAAGACTTCTGTCTTAGGAACCTAGAGAAGGACTCAGGCTCCAGGGACTGGGTTACTGAGGAAAGAGAAGAAAACACAGGGATTCAGTACAGGAACTTGAAGAAAAACAGGGAATGATGATTCCAGCTCACAGAAACAAAGAACAAGTTTAGGCAACAGGGCAATGAGACAGAGATGATGCTGAGCCTTGATTCAGATGCTAGGCCTTGACTATGGTTATCCCTGCTGCCCAGGCTGTGAATGTGATCTCACAGCGTGGGAAAGGATTAGTCAACGGATGGGAGCACATTAGTCTTGGCTATGGGGTGGGGGTGGGAGGGAATAGAAATTAAGGTCCACGTGGATGCTGTCCAACTTCAGGGTGCTTTATTTAGACAACATCCCGTGGTAACACCATCTTCAGGTTGTTCATCATATTTCTAGTTCTCCTGCTGCTTTTCTCAACCTTCTTTCATCCTCTCCTCCAACTTCCTTTCTTTTTACAGATCTCTCTTATCTTACAGTCCTTAGCTTATAATCTTGGTCTTCTTCTCTACTTGTAGGTCAATTCTACTTGTAGAATCAAAGGCAGACCCCTTAGCCTTCTCCCCATTCATGTTTTAGCTCTGAATCTTCTGTCCTGCAGTAACCTCTTAGCTGACTTCCCTACAGTTCCTCTTCTGATTCCCCTCTAATAGTCCCCAAAGCAACTATGATCCTGTTACACTGTCCTTGTCAATAACCACTCCCTAACTTCCACAGTATCAAGTCCAAACTTGCTAGCAGACAGGCCCCTTCAGGACTTACTTGCAACTTGCCACTTTGCCTTGATCACCTGTCACTCTCCATCCTACCAGATTTACTGAATCAGCCATGTGATTTCATAACTCTGGGCCTTTGCACACGATGCTTCTAGTTCCTGGAATGCCTCTTTTCATCACCTAATGCTTCCTTTCCTTCCAGCCCAAATGCCACAGTCTTTTTTGACTCCCCCTGGTACAGTGAGCTGAGACCTATTCTACACTCTGAACATTGTTGTAATAATTTTTTTATTGTTATGTGTCACATGGTCATAATTATTCATATGCTTCCTTGACTATCTGCTCTTTTAGACTGCGAGTTGCTTTATAGGTCATGGTTCTGCCACAGTACCTGGAGCATGGTTCCCAATAAATTTTTATTGATTATTAATTACACAATTAATGCTGTAGGAAGGAAAGATGAAAATAAAGGAAGGAAGGTGGGGGTGGTGGAGGGAGGGGGAGGAAGGAAAAGAAGGAGGAAAATGTTTCTAAAGCACATTAAAAAGGAGATGTGCCATTATCTAGAGAATGGTAGCATTAAGCTAACAGGTTTCCCTGGTGACTCAGCTGGTACAGAACCCACCTACAATGCAGGAGACCAGAGTTTGATTCCTGGCTTGGGAAGATCCCCTGGAGAAGGGATAGGCTACCCAACTCCAGTATTCGTGGGCTTCCCTGGTGGCTCAGATGGCCAAGAATCCACCTGCAATGTGGGAGACCCCGGTTTGATCCCTGGGTTGGGAAGATCTCCCTAGAGGAGGGAATGGCCACCTATTCCAGTATTCTTGCCTGGAGAATCCCCATGGACAGAAAAGCCTGGTGGGCTACAGTCCATGCGATCGCAAAGAGTTGGACATGAATGAGCAACTAAGCACAGCATGGTGGCATTAAGAGTTATGTTTGCTGAAAGAAAAAATAAATACATAAATAATAGGAAAATCTCACTCACCTTCCCCTCATTTTCTTTGATGATGCTAAACTGAAAGATCCATGTTTCTATTGCAGTTTTCACTCCGCTCACTATACCCTTAAGGGTGAACTCATTCATTTACAAAGGCGAATATCTAGAATCTTCCACTGCTGATAAAGCATAGCCCCCAAACACAATGAAAGGTTTTCCAGGAGGTGTTCCCCTTTGTGAAGCCTGGGAGATTTGTTATTCAAGTCCAGCGGTCCCACCTAGAGAAGAAAACTTCAACCTCTAATTCATGCCATGGTGCTCCTGAACACTTCTGTAGACTGACTTAACTGTTTCATTGGTCTCACCTTCTGTCTTTAGGCCTAGTCAATTTGACTAGATTATAGTCAGTTTGACTAGACTAGATATAGCTCAACATTCAGAAAACTAAGATCATGGCATCTGGTCCCATCACTTCATGGCAAAAAGATGGGGAAACAATGCAAACAGTGATTTGGGGGGCTCCAAAATCACTGCAGATGGTGACTGCAGCCATGAAATTAAAAGACACTTACTCCTTGGAAGAAAAGCCAACCTAGATAGCATATTAAAAAACAGAGACATTACTTTGCCAGCAAAGGTCCGTCTAGTCAAAGCTATGGTTTTTCCAGTAGTCATGTATGGATGTGAGAGTTGGACTATAAAGAAAGCTGAGCGCTGAAGAACTGATGCTTTTGAACTGTGGTGTTGGAGAAGACTCTTGAGAGTCCCTTGGACTGCAAGGAGATCCAACCAGTCCACCCTAAAGGAAATCAGACCTGAATCTTCATTGGAAGGACTGATGCTGAAGCTGAAACTCCAATGCAGAAGACGTAAGGGTAAGGAATCCAGTATTCTTGCCCGGAGAATCCCATGGACAGAGGAGCCTAGCAGGCTATAGCCCATGGGGTTGCAAAGAGTCAGACACAACTGAAGCCACTGAGCATGCACACACATGGGAGATAACAAATGAGAGTCTCATTGCAAGCCAGGATTACAGTGTGTCAGTGTGTGGTTTCTTCTACCTTCTTGCTGAAGTTGCCTTACCTCAATATCCTACATGCATGCCTTTACTCCACCCATGACCAGCCTAGCAAGTCTATGTTGCAGCATGTAGGACTCCAATTTAGTAGGTCAGTTTCAGCCTCGAATCTCACTGTTCAAAAATCTGTCAAGATAATTAGAGCTACGAATTATGGTAGCTAGAATCAACAGTAAACACTGATTTACAGTATCTCTGAATAACGCATGGAATAATGCATGTGCCTTCTGTTTTGTTGCTGGTTGTATCCCCAGTGCCTGGTAGTGGCTGGCACATAGTAGGCACTCAATAGTGGATACATAAATGAATCAACAAGAACTGGGAAAATAAACATAGAAGGCCACTGCCTCCAATGATCTGTAATCTAGTCAAATTGACCAGATATCAGTTCAGTTCAGTTCAGTCACTCAGTCAAGTCTGACTCTTTGCGACCCCATGGACTGCAGCACAGCAGACCTCCCTGTCTATCACCAACTCCCAGAGTTTACTCAAACTCATGTCCATGGAGTTGGTGATGCCATCCAACCATCTCATCCTCTATTATCCCCTTCTCCCGCCTTCTATCTGTCCCAGTATGAGGGTCTTTTCCAATGAGTCAGCTCTTCACATAAGGTGACCAAACTATTGGAGTTTCAGCTTCAGGATCAGTCCTTCCAATGAACATTCAGGACTGATTTGCTATAGGATGGACTGGTTGGATCTCCTTGCTGTCCAAGGGACTCTCAAGAGTCTTCTCCAACACCACAGTTCAAAAGCATCAATTCTTTCAGCGCTCAGCTTTCTTTATAGTCCAATTCTCACATCCATACATGACCACTGGAAAAAACCATAGCCTTGACTAGATGGACCTTTGTTGGCAAAGTAATGTCTCTGCTTTTGAATATGCTGTGTAGGTTGGTCATAACTTTCCTTCCAAGGAGTAAGCATCTTTTAATTTCATAGCTTCAATCCCCACCTGCAGTGATTTTGGAGCCCAGAAAAATAAAGTCAGCCACTGTTTCCCCTGTTTCCCCATCTATTTGCCATGAAGTGATGGGACCGGATGCCATGATCTTAATTTTCTGAATGTTGAGCTTTAAGCCAACATTCTTTTTCACTCTCCTCTTTCACTTTCATCAAGAGGCGCTTTAGTTCTTCTTCATTTTCTGCCATGAGGGTGGTGTCATCTGTGTATTTGAGGTTATTGATATTTCTCCCGGCAATCTTGATTCCAGCTTGTGCTTCTTCCAGCCCAGCATTTCTCATGATGTACTCTGCATGTAAGCTAAATAAGCAGGGTGACAATATACAGCCTTGACGTACTCCTTTTCATATTTGGAACCAGTCTGTTGTTCCGTGTCCAGTTCTAACTGTTGCTTCCTGACCTGATACAAATTTCTCAAGAGGCAGGTCAGGCGGTCTGGTATTCCCATCTCTTTCAGAATTTTCCACAGTTTATTGTGATCCACACAGTCAAAGGCTTTGGCATAGTCAATAAAGCAGAAATAGATGTTTTTCTGGAACTCTCTTGCTTTTTCAATGATCCAGCAGATGTTGGCAATTTGATCTCTGGTTCCTCTGCCTTTTCTAAAACCAGCTTGAACATCTGGAAGTTCACGGTTCATGTATTGCTGAAGCCTGGCTTGGAGAATTTTGAGCATTACTTTGCTAGCATGTGAGATGAGTATAACTGTGTGGTAGTTTGAGCATTCTTTGGCATTGCCTTTCTTTGGGACTGGAATGAAAACTGACCTTTTCCAGTCCTGTGGCCACTGCTAAGTTTTCCAAATTTGCTGGCATATTGAGTGCAACACTTTCACAGCATCATCTTTTAGGGTTTGAAATAGCTCAACTGGAATTCCATCACCTCCACTAGATTTGTTTGTAGTGATGCTTCCTAAGGCCCACTTGACTTCACATTCCAGGATGTCTGGCTCTAGGTGAGTGATCATACCATTGTGATTATCTGGGTCGTGAAGATCTTTTTTGTATAGTTCTTCTGTGTATTCTTTGTAATATCTTCATAATATCTTCTGCTTCTGTTAGGTCCATACAATTTCTGTCCTTTTTCGAGCCCGTCTTTGCATGAAATGTTCCCTTGGAATCTCTAATTTTCTTGAAAAGATCTCTAGTCTTTCCCATTCTATTGTTTTCCTCTATTTCTTTGCACTGATCACTGAGGAAGGCTTTCTTATCTCTCCTTGGTATTCTTTGGAATGCTGATTTCAGATGAGTATATCTTTCCTTTTCTCTTTGCTTTTTACTTCTCTTCTTTTCATAGCTATTTGTAAGGCCTCCTCAGACAGCCATTTCTCTTTTTCTTGGGGATGGTCTTGCTCCCTGTCTCCTGTACAATGCATGCAAAGGATTATCATTTATCCATGTAGCTGATATAAAAGTTATTCATTTGCTGCATCTATTGAGATCCTTGTGGTTTCTGCAGTTTTTTCTATAATATTGTTTTGATTGAGTTTTGAATGTTAAATCAATCTTGCATTTCTGGGAAAAATTCCTCTTGGTCATGGTGTGCAACTGTTTCAATTCAGTTCAGTTCAGTCTCTCAGTCAGTCGTGTCTGAATCTCGGCGACCCTATGGACTGCAGCATTCCAGGCTTCCCTGTCCACCACCAACTCCCAGAGCTTGCTCAAACTTATGGCCATTGAGTTGATGATGCCATCCAAGCATCTCATCCCCTGTCATCCCCTTCTCCTCCTGCCCTCAATCTTTCCCAGCATCAGGGTCTTTTCCAATGAGTAAGTTCTTTGCATCCGGTGGCAAAAGTATTGGAGTTTCAGCTTCAGCAGCAGTCCTTCCAATGAATATTCAAGACTGATTTCCTTGAGGATTAACTGGTTGGATCTCCTTGCAGTCCAAGGAACTCTCAAGAGTCTTCTCCCACACCACAGTTCAAAAGTATCAATTCTTTGGCACTCAGCTTTCTTTATGGTCCAACTCTCACATCCATAGATGACTACTGAAAAAAACCTTAGCTCTGGCTAGACAGACCTTTGTTGGTAAAGTAATATCCATCTAGTCAAAGCTATGGTTTTTCCAGAAGTCACGAATGGATGTGAGAGTTGGACCATAACTCTCTTATTCTGGACCATAATTCTTTTTCTGAGCACTGAAGAATTGATGCTATTGAACTGTGGTGGTGGAGAAGACTGTTAAGAGTCCCTTGGAAAAGACCTTGATGCTGGGAAAGACTGAAATCGGGAGGAGAAGGGGATGACAGAGGGTGAGGTGGATGGATGGCATCATCAACTCAATGGACATAAGTTTGAGCAAGGTCTGGGAGTTGGTGATGGACAGGGAAGTCTGGTTTGCTGTAGTCCATGGGGTTGCCAAGATTCGGACTTACTGAGTGACTGAAGTGAACTGAACTGAGGTGGTGCTGGGGTAAAGAACCTGCCTGCCAATGCAGGAGAAATAAGACACGTGGATTCAGTCACTGGGTTGGGAAGATACCCTGGACGCAGGCATGGCAACCGACTCTAATATTCTTGCCTGGAAGACCCCCATGTGCAGAAGAGCCTCGTGGGCTGTGGTCCATAGGGTCGCAAAGAGGTGGACATAACTGAAGGGATGTAGCATGCACAGCATGCATGAGGAATATTTATCTGTAATTTTCTGGTCATGTCTCTGTCTGGTTTAGGTATCAATGTAATACTGGTGTCATAGAATGAGTTGGGAAGTGTTCCTTCCTCTTCAAATTTTTTGTAAGAGTGTGTGAAGGGTTGGTATTAGTTTTTCTCTATATGCGTGGTTGAATTCACTAGTGAAGCCATCTAGGCCTAGATTTTCCTTTGTGGAAAGTTTTAAAATTGCTAATGAAATCTCTTTACTTGTTATAAGTCTATTCAGATTTTTTTTCTTATTTCAGTTTCAGTTGCTTGTGTTTTTCTGAGAATTTATCTGTTTGATCTAGGTTATCAAATTTGATGTCATATGATTACTCATACCACTCCCTTACAATTCTTTTTACTTCTGAGGTTAGTACTGAGGTCCCCTCTTTTATTCCCGATTTCAGTAATCTGAGTCCTTGGCTTTTTTCTTGGCCAGGTTAACTACAGGTTAATTTTGTTGATCTTTTTCAAAGCACTAGCTTTTTATTTCATCGATGTTCACTACTACTTCTATTCTCTATTTTATTTATTTGTGATCTAATTTTTATTATGTTCTTCTTCCTGCCTGCTTTTGTTTTAGCTTCTTTTTTTAATTTCTTAAGATGGAAGTTCAGGTTTTTGATCTTAGATATTTATTCTTCTTATAAAAATAAGCATTATAGCTGTAAGTTTCCCTCTGATTGCTGTTGAGTTTTGGTATGTGTGGTTTTATTTTCATTTTTCTCAAATTTGCCTTGTGATTTCTTATTTGACTCATTTATTACTTAGGAGAGTTTTTTAACTTTTCATTTATCAGATTTCTCTCTATCATTATGAGTTTCCGTTTCATTCCATTGCGGTCAAAGAACATTGTATAATTTAAATATTTAGAAATTGTGCGTGTGTGCTCAGTCACTCAATCGTGTCTGACTCTTTGCAGCCCTATGGACTATAGCCTGCCAAGATCCTCTGTCCATGGAGTTTTCCAAGCAAGAATATTGGATTGGATCACTGTTTACTCCTCCAGGGGATCTTCCCAAACCAGGAGTCAAACCCTTGTCTCCTGCATTGGCAGGCGGATTCTTTGCCACTGGCACCACCTGCGATACTTTTAAATTAATTGAGATTTGCTTTATGGCCTCCTAAAATATCCTGGCAAGTGTTCCATGTGTACTTGAGAAGAATGTATATTCTGCTTGTTGTTGATAGGGGTGCTCTGTAGATGTCTGTCACATTTAGTTGGTTTATAGTGTTTGCATTTTCTATTTCATTGTTTATCTGCCTGGTTATTCTACCCATTGTTGAAAGTGAGGTATTGCACTCTTCAAATATTATTGTTGAATTTTATATTTTGCCTTTTAATTTACGTACTTTACTTCATGTTTTGAGGTGCTCTGTTGTTAGGTGCATTGTTTATACTTATTTTGTCTTCCTTTTATTATTATGTCCTTTTTTGTCTCTAGTAACAAAGGTTGTCTCTAAGATTATTTTGCCTTATACTACTGTAGGGAGAAATAGCAATAACCTCATATATGCAGATGACACCACCCTTATGGCAGAAAGCAAAGAGGAGCTAAAGAGCATCTTGATGAAAGTGAAAGAGGAGAATGAAAAAGCTGGCTTAAAATTCAGCATTCAAAATACTAGGATCATGGCATCCAGTCCCATCACTTCATGGCAAATAGATGGGGAAACAATGAAAACAGTGAGAGACTTTATTTTCTTGGGCTCCAAAATCACTGCAGGTGGTGCCTGCAGCCATGAAATTAAAAGACACTTTCTCCTTGGAAGAAAAGTTATGACCAACCTAGACAGCGTATTAAAAAGCAGAGACATTACTTTACTGACAAAGGTCTGTCTGGTCGAAGCTATGGTTTTTCTAGTAGTCATGTATGGGTGTGAGAGTTGGACCATAAAGAAAGCTGAGTGCTGAAGAAGTGATGCTTTTGAACTGTGGTGTTGGAGAAGTCTGTTGAGAGTCCCTTGGACTGCAAGGAGATCAAATCATTCACTCCTAAGGGAAATCCGGCCTGAATATTCTTTGGAAGGATTGATGCTGAAGCTGAAGCTCCAATACTTTGGCTGCCTCATACAAAGAACTGATTTATTGGAAAATACCCTCATGATAGGAAAGACTGAAGGTGGGAGGAGAAGGGGATGACAGAAGATGAGATGGTTGGATGGCATCACCGACTCAATGGACATAAATTTGAACAAGTTCTGGGAGTTGGTGATAGACAGGGAAGCCTGGCGTGTTGCAGTCAATGGGGTTGCAAAGAGTTGCACGGAGAAGGCAATGGCACCCCACTCCAGTACTCTTGCCTGGAAAATCCCATGGACAGAGGAGCCTGGAAGGCTGCAGTCCATGGGGTCGCTGAGGGTTGGACACAACTGAGCGACTTCACTTTCACTTTGATGCATTGGAGAAGGAAATGGCAACCCACTCCAGTGTTCTTGCCTGGAGAATCCCAGGGACGGGGGAGCCTGGTGGGCTGCTGTCTATGGGGTCGCACAGAGTCAGACATGACTGAAGTGACTTAGCAGGAGAGTTGCACACGATTGGGATTGAACTGAACTGTAGCCACTTTGGCTCACTTCTGAATACTCTTTGTATGGTATATATTTTTCTGTCCTTTTACTTTCAACTTTTTACATCTTTGTGTCTCTTGTGATGGTATACAGTTAGATCATCTTTACTTCATGTGACCATTCTTTGCCTTTAACTGGACAGAGATACACACTCTTACTAGAGGAATGATATGGTCATTATTTCATAAAATATACATTTATTGTTTTATTATAAATTAGTTGCTGAGAGCAAATGTATTGCTTTATCTTCTTTTTATAATTTATGGAAAATTAATTAATTATTCATATTAGATCTATATTATCTTAATTTTTAATACTTATTATAATCTGTTTTATAGGATTCATTTTGTAACTTATTTCTCAATGTTTTTATAATGTTTCTGGCAGTGCTTATTAGTATATCTATTTGAATTGATATAAAAAAATGAAGATTTTTTCTGAAAGAAAGTGCAATTCAGCTTATTGTTTGCCAGGGATATTTTTTTAAATTGACCTAATTATGCAGCTCTACAGTTTTGATTTAATATATGTGTATAAAATCCAGGGAGAAAGTATTATGGAAATGTGAGTTGAAAAAGAGAGAGGAAAGGCCTAAAATTTCCAAATTTTACAAAATACTTTTTATCAATAAAAATAACTGGTCTTGAGCATTTAATTTATAATATTCAAATTTCATTTGATACATTTAAATTAATATAGTAATATATAAGTGAAAATATTAGCATATGTGAAAATCACATCCTTTGTGACAATTTCAATTTATGCTAAAAATTTTAGACAGCTTACAAGACATTTAAAAGTGTTAAGTATAGAAAATATTGTTCACATTTTCAAAATATCTTCATGTGATTCTCAGGGAAAAGTGTCTGAAGACCAGATTAAAGAACAAAGGCACTCTAAATTCATTGTCTCTGGTTGCCTCATTTACTGCTGTATTCTCAGGGCCAATCACACACCAATGATTAAATGATGAATGAGTGAATGTCCTGAATGATTAACATTACAAATTACACACTTGCTGCCTAAAAAAAGGGCTTCCCCATGTGGCTCAGTGATAAAGAATCTGCCTGCCATTTCAGGAGACACAGAAGATACAGGTTCAATCCCTGGGTTGGAAGATCCCCTGGAGAAGGAGATGGCAGCCCACTCCAGTATTCTTGCTTGGGGAATCCCATGGACAGAGGAGCCTGGTGGGCTCCACAGTCCATGGGCTCGAAACAAGTTGAATAAGACTGAGCGACTGAACACACACATACTTAAAGAAAAGGACCCTGGAGGTGGGTTTTTCCCTCTATAGGTTTTGTGTATTCTTAGTCACTCAGCTGTGTCCGACTCGTTGCAACCCCAGGGACTGTAACCCGCCAGGCTCCTCTGTCCACAGGATTCTCCAGGCAAGAATACTGGAGTGGGTTGCCATGCCTTCCTCCAGGGGATCTTCCCAACCCAGGGATTGAACTCAGGTCTCCCACATTGCAGGCAGATTCTTTACCATCTCTGAGTCAATTATCACTCTGCTGCTGCTGCTGCTAAGTCGCTTCAGTCGTGTCCGACTCTGTGTGACCCCATAGATGCCTCCTACCAGGCTCCCCAGTCCCTGGGATTCTCCAGGAAGAAGACTGGAGTGGGTTGCCATTTCCTTCTCCAGTGCATGAAAGTGAAAAGTGAAAGTGAAGTCGCTCAGTCGTGTCTGACTCTTAGCGACCTCATGGACTGCAGCCTACAGTCTCCTCCGTCCATGGGATTTTCCAGGCAAGAGTACTGGAGTGGGGTGCCATTGCCTTCTCCGGATGGAAATGAAGAAAGGATACCTACACTCCTGACTTGAGAAGACAGTCTTAGGTGACTGACTTTACCCTTGTCAGGCTCCAGAAAATTGAAAGCAATATGGATACAGACTTAAGGGAACCCAATGAAGTACATCCACTGGATCATGGAAAAAGCAAGAGAGTTCCAGAAAAACATCTATTTCTGCTTTATTGACTATGCCAAAGCCTTTGACTGTGTGGATCACAATAAACTGTGGAAAATTCTGAAAGAGATGGGAATACCAGACCACCTGATCTGCCTCGAGAAATTTGTATGCAGGTCAGGAAGCAACAGTTAGAACTGGACATGGAACAACAGACTGGTTCCAAATAGGAAAAGGAGTTCATCAAGGCTGTATATTGTCATCCTGTTTATTTAACTTATATGCAGAGTACATCATGAGAAACGCTGGACTGGAAGAAACACAAACTGGAATCAAGATTGCTGGGAGAAATATCAATAGCCTCAGATATGCAGATGACACCACCCTTATGGCAGAAAGTGAAGAGGAACTCAAAAGCCTCTTGATGAAAGTGAAAGTGGAGAGTGAAAAAGTTGGCTTAAAGCTCAACATTCAGAAAACGAAGA
>NW_011494951.1:8761343-8764790 GCF_000754665.1 Bison bison bison | reverse complement strand
GAAGAAGACTCTTGAGAGTCCCTTGGACTGCAAGGAGATCCAACCAGTCCATTCTGAAGGAGATCAGCCCTGGGATTTCTTTGGAAGGAATGATGCTAAAGCTGAAACTCCAGTACTTTGGCCACCTCATGTGAAGAGTTGACTCATTGGAAAAGACTCTGATGCTGGGAGGGATTGGGGGCAGGAGGAGAAGGGGACGACAGAAGATGAGATGGCTGGATGGCATCACTGACTCAATGGAGGTGAGTCTGAGTGAACTCCGGGAGTTGGTGATGGACAGGGAGGCCTGGCGTGCTGCAATTCATGGGGTCGCAAAGAGTCGGACATGACTGAGCGACTGATCTGATCTGATCTGATCTGAATGAAGTACTAAGATCCTTACATATCAATTATCTTGAATTCTTCCAGCATGTTTTGAGCATTTACTTTTCTGTCACCGCTAGGTACTGGGCAGGCAGGGATGAAGACAGGGTATAAGGAAGTCTACTGAAGCAGGGTAAATGATGTAAGAGAAACATATTCAGTTATAGTTTGAATTATTTGAAACTTGTTATTTGACCATTTTTGACCTCCCCAAAATACGGTAAATCATATTGTTCAACCTACCTGGTATGTGTAAATCCAGGTTAAAGAAGGAGAAGTCTTGAGGGATTCTTGTTAATCAGGGAAAACAATATGCATTAGGTGGGATTTGAGCTGGATATTGAAGGATGAAACAGGTTAGTAGATGGATAGCTGGCAGATAGAATATTTGAAATAACAGGATCAACAAGAGCAAAAGTGGAGAGGAAAAGAAGGTACATGTGTGTTCTAGAAAGGTACGTGAGCTTTCTTTCTTTTTTTTTTTTTTTGTGAAATCTGAGAAGTATGAATTAAATTATAAAGGAGCTTGAGATTTGAGTTTAGAGTCCTGTAGACCTAAGAAGATCACAATTTAATAGGGTTGGCAGTGGGAAGGCATTTACCAGATTGAGTATTATGAAAACAGATACAGGCTTTAGAAGAACTCAAGTGGCTGAATTGGGAATGAGTGGAGGGTAGGGAAGTTGAGACTCGAGGCCTGGAAATGCATAGGAAGCTCTTGTAATAGTCAAGATGAACATAGCAAATATGTATAGGGGTTGAGAAGTAGGGCATGTTTCTCTGATAGAATTATCATGGCCTGGTCATTAATTAGGTGGAGGGATTAGTTGAAAGAGGTTTCGATTCAGGAGTGGGGGATGGGAGGAAGCCACATGGGGATACCCTGCGGGTATCCTCACAGGGGATACCTCACAGGGACTGTGAGAGTGGAGTCCCAGGCTGTGGGTCTTAGCTCTGCTGGAGCACAGTTTATAACTCAAGCCTTGAAAGTAGATGTGGTTATCGGGGAAATTTGTCTTTGAAGAGCAGGGAAGCAGAGGGAAGGCAAAAGGACAGAGCAAGGGATTAGGAATGGCTCTGCGCCTTGTGCTTTTCCGTATTTTGTCTCCATTATAACATTTGTTTACCTCTGTGTCTGCCACTCCTAAGTCTATGAGACCTCTAAAGGTGGCAACTATATCTTGTCCATTCTTCAGCATCCTCAAAGTTTATACATAGTTGAGGGGTGGCCACTTATAGCACAGGGAACTCTACTCAATATTCTGTAATAGCCTATATGGGAAAAGAACCTGAAAAAGGATGGATAGACATATGTATATATAGAGAGAGATATATATATACATATATGACCTAATCGCTTTGGTGTACACCTGAAGCTAACACAACATGGTAAATCAACTATAGTCCAGGAAAAATTAAATTTAAAAAGCCCTTACTGAATAACATCCTAACTTTTCATGGAAAGTTTTCTAGGTTCTAGTCATTGTTGTAAGTGCCATACAGATGCCCATCCATTTCATATTTCACAGGTGGGGAAATGGAAGCATGCACTTGTTCAAGGTCACAGTTGGTGAGTGTGAGCTCAGATTTGAACTCAGGCTGTCCAACACCAAAGGCTGCTGGCATATAACTCCCATTCTCTGGAATTCTGGAATGAGTAGAAATGGAGTGATATCCGTTTGGCACTTGACAGTTTGGGGTTGCTTTCATAGTTAATTCTAATAGCCTCAAAGTAACTTTGTGAGATTATTAAGTAAATGAAGGTTTAAGTACATGAACTCATGAATAAACACAGCTTGTTGCTATTGTTGTTCAGTCACTAAGTTGTGTCCACCTCTTTGGGACCCCATGTATTGCGGCATGACAGGCTTCCCTGTCCCTCACTGTCTCCCAGAGTTTGTTCAAACTCATGTCCATTGAGTCAGTGATGCCATCCAACATCTCATCCTTTGCCACTCCCTTGTCCTTTTGCCTTCAGTCTTTCCAGCATCAAGGTGTTTTCCAGTAAGAGAATTCATGAGGAAACACAGCTATTAGGTTGGTGCAAAAAGTAATTGTGTTTTTGCATTGTTGAGCTTTGCCCTCTGATATTGGAATACTTCCTTAAATAAATGTGGTTATGTTATACATCATTTTAATGCACATCTCTGGATTTATTTATTTATTTTTGCTAATGACTTATCACTTGCTCTTTATTTTATATTTATTTTAGACTACAGAAATGTGTTAGACAAAAAGCAAACTCAAGCATTTTCTTAATTTGAGTTCAAAATGGGTCGTAAACTGGTGAATGGTCTCTTTTATTAGTAATCATGAATGCTCAATGTTTAGGCACAGCTCTCATGATTGGTAAAAAAGATTGGTTTGTTGATTTTAGATGTCAATGAAAAATAATCTGTTGATATATCTATTCATCCTTGCTGGGGACATAACCTGGAATCTGTCCTTAGGAATAGTGTTCAGGGTCCCTATACAGTCTAATGACCTCTGCCTCTTTAGAGGTCTCTGTAAGCTCATTTACTAAGGAGGATAAGATTTCTTCTCTTCATAGAAGAATCGAAAGGAGAAAGATGGATATTGAATTTCTATAGGCATTTGTCTAACCTAATCCCCTACTACACATAGACTCTCCTTTGACGGTCTCCTTAGATAGCAGAGACTCGTGAAAGATTTCCAAAGAACTGAAAATGAGATTCACAATAAGCTTTATACTTGTGTTCAGCTCATTTCAGTTTAGAAAAAAATATGGTGCCGGTGCCTCTGGCAGGTACTTCCTCATTGGAACTTTATGAATCTGAGGCCATGTTGGCTTATCATTTCTCTGCTGTTATACTAAATGGGTTATCTTACCAAGTTTCACCACTGCTAACATAGACTCTGAAGCAGCAAATACCACAGAGAATTCGGAGATGAGAAATCTCCTGTTTTGTAAGTGCTGCTGCTTCTGCTACTGCTGCTAAGTCGCTTCAGTCGTGTCCAACTCTGTGCGACCCCATAGACGGCAGCCCATCAGGCTCCCCCGTCCCTGGGATTGTCCAGGCAAGAACACTGGAGTGGGTTGCCATTTCCTTCTCCAATGCATGA
>NW_011494951.1:8756176-8761243 GCF_000754665.1 Bison bison bison | reverse complement strand
TCCAACTCTTAGTGACCCCATGGACTGCAGCCTACCAGGCTCCTCCGTCCGTGGGATTTTCCAGTCAAGAGTACTGGAGTGGGGTGCCATTGCCTTCTCTGTGTTTTGTAAGTCCATGTGTTTATTTTTGGGCTTCCCTGGTGGCTCAGAGGGTAAAAAATCTGCCTGCAATGCACAACACCCAGGTTCATCCTCTGGATAGGGACGATCCCCTGGAGAAGGGAATGGCTACTCACTCCAGCATTCTTTCCTGAAGAGTTTCATGGACAGAGGAGCCTGGCAGGCTTCAGTCCATTGGCCACAGACCATAGGGTCACAAAGAGTTGGACATGACCGAAACGACTTAGTACCCATGCATGTACAGGACTCTCTAAATGCAAGGTGCTATTCTAAACATTTAATCCACCTTATAGCCCCTTGATAAATACTATTATTGTCCTCATATTAAAGGTGATTGGACTGAGGCACAGGATTGGTAAGCCTGAAACCACAGAGCTAATCACAGAGCCAGAATCCCAGGGGTTCTTATCTTAACTGGGCTAAAAGTATTGTGGGTCTCATGTCTCTGTCTCTGCAAAACTGGGGAACACTTCCAAGAAATGATGGGACTTTGGAAACTCTTCCAGAGATAGGAGTCAATTTGGGAAATGGGCGAGGGAGAGAACTTACAATGTGTGTAAAGGCACTGTCCTTTGGGTGGCTCTGAGTCACACTTCTTCCACTTCCCTCAGACCTCGGAGCCTCCCTGAAATCTGGAGCAGGGGTTCCCGGGGCAGCAGAGGCGTGATGGTGTCTGGGTCCATGAGAAGCTGCAGGCTTCAACCACCATAAATTCCCACTGCTTCCTTTGTGTCCACGGATGACATCTTTCAGTTAAACACCGTACAAGTGAACAGCATTTCTTCTTTGTTCCCTTTCTCCCTTCCTTCCATTCTGAAAGTCAATGAAAGCACTTAAACGAGCCCAATTCTGTGGTATCTGTTGATGATTAAATACATACATTTGGAAATAAATCAGATCAGTGTTCCTGACCTTTAAAAACATTCAAACACATTTTAAAAGTTCCTGACCTTTAAAATGCCCATGTGTTCATGGTACTGTTATTTTGTTGCTAGGTTATGTCCCACTGTTTTGTGACGTCTTAGATTGTAGCCCCCCAGGCTACTCTGTCCATGGGATTTCCCTGTCAAGGATACTGGAGTGGGTTGCCATTTCCTTCTCCAGGGTATCTTCCCAACCCAGGGCTAGAACCCAGGTCTCCTGCTTATCAGGCAGAGTCTTTATCACTCAGCCACCTGGGAAGCCCAACGTTCATAGTATAAGCAGTTACAAAAAAAAAGGAATGACTACCTCTACCTGGGGCACCAGGACAGGCTTCACAGAAGACGTTGGTATTTGAACTGAGTCTTAAAAGATGCATCAGTTGGGGGTGGGATGTTCCAGGAGGAGGGCTCATCAGCAAGAGTAGCAAAGGATTGGAGGAGGAGAACAGCTGAACTTGGGGGAAGTAGAAAGAAGGTTTCCTGCATGGGGCAAGAGTGTGAGTTGAGGCCATTAGAACAAAGTAGAGAAATAGGCAAGGGCCAGACCAGGTGTGACAGAGAGGAAAATCGTTGGAAAATACACCTCCAGGACCTAAACCCAACACAGCACCTGTATTTGGTGATCTTGTTTTAAAAATTCCCCGTAGTTCACCAGATAATATTTGAGTGTCAGGGCTTCAGGGATAGTGGATGCCTTTATTAATGTGAAAGTGAAAGTATTAGTCGCTCAGTCATGTCCAGCTCTTTGTGACCTCATGGACTGTAACCCAAAATGTTCCTCTATCATTGGGATTTCCCAGGCAAGGTTATCAGAGGGGGTTGCCATTTCTTCCTCCAGGGGATCTTTCCAACTGAGAGATCGAACCCAGGTCTTCTACATTACAGGCAGACTCTTTACCATCTGAGCCACCAGGGAAGCCCCTTTTATTAGCATATTTCTTGGTATTTTATGCGCATCCTGGCAAGATTAACATATCATCTTCTATGAGGAGAGAGAGCTATGAACTTTGGATCAGTTTGATCTTTGAAATAAGTTGTAAAGAATTTTTTTTCAATGATCACTCCAGAGCTTTTGTTGGAGAAGGAAATGGCAACCCACTCCAGTGTTCTTGCCTGGAGAATCCCAGGGACGGGGGAGCCTGGTGGGCTGCCGTTTATGGGGTCGCACAGAGTTGGACAAGACTGAAGCGATTTAGCAGCAGCAGCAGCAGCAGCAGCAGCAGCCAGAGCTTTTGTATAGCACCTGCTTCCAGTTCTCATTTCATGCCAAAGCACATCACCAAGATTCAGTATTAATGGCCAGTATTATTTAATTCCAAGTACTTAAAAAGAAAGACCAAATACATAGTGCTTACTGAATGCCAGGTGTTGTTCTAAGCAGTTTACAAATATTAAATCATCCAGTGATCTAACGACACAATGAGAGGTAGGCACCGTCATTATCCCTACTTTGTGAATGAGGAAACAGTAGTTGAGTAATTTGCCTGAAGTTACAAAGCTGCTAAGAGGTGGAGCTGGGAGCTGGGTGAGGGCCTCTTACTCCAGAGATGCTGGACAGTGTCTTTAATTATCATTTATCTACTCTTTCAGTTTACTGACTTTTTTTCCCCCCAAACTAAATTATTAGACAAGTTTTGAAATTCTTTTGGCCACTTGTTTAATCAGCTTCACAGCATATTTTATAAACTTTTCAATAAAAAAATTATCCTCATATATCATATATGACATTTATTTTTAGATTGTGGTTCTCAACCCTGATACACATTAGAATTACCTAGGGAGCCTTTTTTAATTTTTTAAATTGTTGTTGGCCTGAATCCTACCCCCAGAGATTCTGATTTAGTTTGTTTGGGTGAAGCCTGGACATAGTATTTTGAAAGCTCCCCAGGTGATTCTAATAGTTATCCAGGGTTAAGAACCACGGAGATAGATGGATCATTTATTGATTATTTTAGGCGCTGTGCTATGCATTTTCCACATCATTTTACACATTCTGTTGACAACCTGATTACATAGGTATTATAATTATTTGTATTTTACAGAAGAGGAAAATTGAATAGCCCAGGTGTTACATAATTTGCCCAAGATCACACATCAAGTAAACAGCTGAGACAGGATGTATGAGGTGAAACCACATTTTCTTAATCATAACTACAATGCATTTCATAACATAAAAATAATTAATCTACTGTGTCATAAATTATCAGAATTCTGTAATGTATTTTTTATATGTAGGTGCTAAGATTCTGAAAATCTGAAGAATCTGTCTTTCCATTCAGTTTCTTAAAAATAGTTTTTAAAGCAGATTATGTTCTGTGATATGCAATCTATTTTATTTAATATATTGCTATATAGCCATGCATTTGTTATAGTAGTTGACTTTTCCCTTTATTCTTTTGTATTCCTGCATATGAATACATAAAACATTCTAAATAAGTCTCCAAGTACACACATACCTTATTAAAACTACTGGGTGTTCTCTATTACTAGTGGGAAGAAAATGATACAAGAGCAGTTTATTCTTAGTAGAAAAGATTTGGGTTACATTCACTGTGTGAAGAATTCTCTAACCATAAGCAGCGTCCTCTAGCTAATATACTTTGAGCATATTTGCTGCATGCCAAGTGTCTGCTATTTTCCATGAAGGGGAAGGCAATGGCACCCCACTCCAGTACTCTTGCCTGGAAAATCCCATGGACGGCGGAGCCTGGTAGGCTGCAGTCCATGGGGTCTCGAAGAGGCAACTTCACTTTCACTTTTCACTTTCATGCATTGGAGAAGGAAATGGCAACCCACTCCAGTGTTCTTGCCTGGACAATCCCAGGGACGGGGGAGCCTGGTGGGCTGCCATTTATGGGGTTGCACAGAGTCGGACACGACTGAAGCGACTTAGCAGCAGCAGCATTTTCCATGAGTTATTTCAGTAATACATTTAAGGCATTAATTCATCTTAATCCATCTATGTGTTAAAAACTCCCACACTGATAGATCTAGATCAGGACTCATTTCTGAAGTATGACTTTATTTATCCAACTGTCTACTTGATAGCTCCTGATTGGTTCATAGATATCTCGAATTTAACATGTTTGTAAAGAAACTCTCAATTTTGCTCCCTTTTTTTCTTTTATCTCTTTTATCTCAGTAAATGTCTCCATCATCTGTCCTATTACTTCAGGCCAGAAACCTAGAACTCACCCTTGTTTCTTTTTGCTGTCCTCCAAACTGGTCTTGCTGATGTCATAGCTTTATAACCGGTCTCATTCTCCACCTTGCTCCCCGCAGCTGGTGTTGCAATCAAGGTCATTGTTTACTTGCTAAAAAATCCTTCAGGGGTTTCCTGGCCTTTCCCCACCAACCAGGTCCTGCATAATCTACTGGCAATTCCCATCGGTCTCCCCTCTCTCACTATGTGCAACCACACTGGTTGTTCAGATCTTCAGTCACTCCAAATCCTTCTTTGGCCCAGCAGACTCTTCTTCCAGCTACATAGCTAGGTCCTCATCTTTCACGTCTCATCTGAAATGAAATTTCCTCATAGAGACCTTCATGGACTGTCTTCTCCAAAATGCCTCCCTTCCCAGATATCTTTATTTCCTTATTAGCCCTTATCTTCATCTATGAGATTTAATTTATTCACTTATCTTATTGTCTCTTTTTTTCATTGAGTGTAAGTAAGATCCATGATGGACTCCCGTCTGCCTTGTTTTGACTTATTTCTGACTGTTTTTTTTAGCATATAGCCCAGAATATGCTCACAAAAGAATACACTTTAGCTCTAGGTTCAGTTCAGTTCAGTTCACTCAGTCGTGTCCAACTCTTTGTGACCCCATGAATCACAGCACGCCAGGCCTCTCTGTCCATCACCAATTCCCGGAGTTTACCCAAACTCACGTCCATCGAGTCGGTGATGCCATCTAGCCATCTCATCCTCTGTTGTCCCCTTCTCCTCCTGCCCCCAATCCCTCCCAGCATCAGGGTCTTTTCCAGTGAGTCAACTCTTCGCATGAGGTGGCCAAAGTATTAG
>NW_011494951.1:8724181-8756076 GCF_000754665.1 Bison bison bison | reverse complement strand
ATGAGGTGGCCAAAGTATTAGAGTTTCAGCTTTAACATCAGTCCTTCCAATGAACACCCAGGACTGATCTCCTTTAGGATGGACTGGTTGGATCTCCTTGCAGTCCAAGGGACTCTCAAGAGTCTTCTCCAACACCACAGTTCAAAAGCATCAATTCTTTGGTGCTCAGCTTTCTTCACAGTCCAACTCTCACATCCATACATGACCAGTGGAAAAACCATAGCCTTGACTAGACGGACCTTTTTTGGCAAAGTAACATCTCTGCTTTTTAATATGCTGTCTAGATTGGTCACAACTTTCCTTCCAAGGAGTAAGTGTCTTTTAATTTCATGGCTGCAATCACCATCTTCAGTGATTTTGGAGCCCCTCAAAATAAAGTCAGCCACTGTTTCCCCTGTTTTCCCATCTATTTCCCATGCAATGATGGGAGCAGATGCCATGATCTTAGTTTTCTGAATGTTGAGTTTTAAGCCAACTTCTTCCCTCTCCTCTTTCACTTTCATCAAGAGGCTTTTTAGTTCCTCTTCATTTTCTGCTCTAGGTTAAATGAATATAAATGTCATAAGTCTTCAATATTTAGTAAAAGGTATAGTGATCTCTTCCTGAGATCTTAAAAGGAAATGCTAGTCTAGTGGTTCCTAAACTGTATCTTATGCAGTGATGAATTGAGAAAAGAAAAGCAGCAGCCAAATTTATGTTAAGATCTGGCTGTTCCTGTTACATAAGCCCATATATAAACAACAACTACAAAAGCCACAACTTCTACGTCCACCATCGTTTTACCGGACAGAATGATGGGAAGCTAGAGGCATCCAAGTCAAAGACACTATAAAGGGGTAGACGTGGAAATAGTGGGTAGCTTTGAGCAAATAGTAAAAATATTGGAAGAGAATAACAAATAAAGAATTTGAAGAATTTGACAGGTGTAGATGAGGAACTTTATATGCTATAGAAAAGCATTTAAACTTTATTCTATAGGAAGTAGGGAGCTCTATAGGATATAAGAGAATGACATGCTTCAATTTGCATTTAAAAATTACCGGACTCGGACAGAGATGAGACAAATCCATCTAGATCCAGCCAGAAAGTTGTTATAATAACCTTTGAGCAAGACAGCAGTTTCGGCTTGAAGTAGGCAATGACACAGAGGATAAAGGGGAAGGAACAGGTCTTTGCTTTTAGCTTTTCTTGGAATGATGTCCGTGAAGCTCCAACAGAGTCTTATTTCCAGTTTCAACTTATGTCATCTACCTATGGGCTTTCCCAGGTGGCGCTAGTAGTAAACAACCCACCTACTACTGCAGGAGACATAAGAGACATGGGTTTGATCCCTGAGTTGGGAAGATCCCCTAGAGGAGGGCATGAGAACCTACTCCAGTATTCTTGCCTGGAGAATCCCATGGACTGAGGAGTCTGGTGGGCTACAGTCCATGGGGTCACAAAGAGTTGGTCACAACAAGCTACTTAGCATGCATACACCGGCTTTAGAATGAATTTCCATATTGTTTATCTGTTGGCTTCATAGCTACATTTTTTTGATGAATATATAAAAAACACACACATACAACTATAGAACCTTCATTGTGAAGATTAAAAGAAAAAAATGGATGTGAAAGCACTTTGCAAAGTACTATACAAATGGAAACTATTTTTATTACCGCTAAGTCAATTTAGTTTACAGAAAGAAAAATCACTTTCCCACACGTATGCTTCATAAGCCAAGTCCCCAGGCAGGATGAATCACTCTTATAAACCATAGTGCTTTTTTGTACTTCTATCATAACACTTCCATTAATTATAAATTGTTTATACATTGGTTTTTCCTTGTAGGGTATAAATCCTTTAGAGACACAGAGATAGTCTTATGAATCTTTATACCCTGGTTTGTGGTAGACAGTAAGTGCTCAGTAAATGTTAATTGCAGGCATGGATGAACAATTAGTTCCCAGGAAAGGTTAAAGGCAGATAGTAGGGAGCTGATGGGAACTTTAAAGGTAAAATAAATAATAGGGTAAACATGTTAAAATGAAAAGATTCAGAGTGATTGATGATCATATGTTTTCATTTAGTCAGAAGATATATATAGATTTTGGAGAAGGAAATGGCAACCCACTCCAGTATTTTTGCCTGGAAAATCCTATGGACAGAAGGGCCTGGTAGGCTGCAGTCCATGGGGCTGCAAGAGTCTGATACGACTTAGCAACTAAACCATCACCATATATAGATTTACTGTACTGCCAAAATACTGTATCAACTTGCTCTTAGTAAAGTTACATATTTTGTAACACTGATAATTAAGCATTTTTTTTTACAGTATTATGTTCAGTCATCTATTCACTTAGCAAATCTCTTTCCAGTGTCTGATAAATACAAAGCACTGTGCTATTGGTTTTAAATAAGGAAGTCCTTGTTCTCAAGAAGTTCCCTATCTAGTTGGGAGAGTGGAAGTAACGACAGAGGGGGACCTGCTCCATTACAAACACTACCCTAGGAATTTTACATATTTTAGAATGAGAGTTACCATTTATTGAATATCTCCTATATTCACAGCAACCCTACAAAGTAAGCATTATTATTTCGCCTATTTTGCAAAAGAGAAGCCTACGCTAAGAAAATGCTATTGATTTATCTGAGTTCACAAAACTAGGAAGGAACTGAGGCAGGCTAATTGACAACAAGGAAGAACATAAGGATTATTTTTTTATTTCAGAATCTAAATCCTCTTGTAGTCAATCAAATTAATCCAACAAATAGCAATGGAACGCCAATAAGGACAAGTGTTTAAAATTACATTGAGTTATGATAAAACTTCCCTGAGAGCTGAGTTGGTAAAGAATCTGCCTGCAATGTGGGAGACCCCAGTTCAATTCCTGGGTTGGGAAGATCCCCTGGAGAAGGGAAAGGCTACCCACTCCATTATTCTGGCCTGGAGAATTCCATGGACGGTCCATGGGGTCGCAAAGAGTCAGACACGACTCTTCACTTTCATAATAATAAAGTCCCCACTCTAATGGAGTTTTTGATTTGCTGGAAGGAGTTAGAAAAACAAACATAAGGTGGGATTTTAACAAAACAGGTCTTTAGGGGGAAATGGCTCTCAGGAACTGAGTATTGTCAAGCTGTGATGTGAAGAGTGTCCTGGGCTTGGGGGTCAGAAGACCACTATTTAAGGCTAATCCTTCTTGTGGGGGGCTTCCTCTATGGCTCAGCAGATAAAGAATCTGCCTGCAATATAGAAGGCAAGGGTTCGATCCCTTGCTCTGGAAGATCTCCTGGAGAAAGAAATGGCAACCCACACCAGTATTCTTGCCTGAAGAATCCCATGGAGAGAGGAGCCTGACAGGTTACAGTCCTTGGGGTCAGAAAGAGTCGGACAAAACTGAATGACTAAGCATGAACTCCATGTGGGACTATGGGAAAGACACTGGTTTCTGGGTCTCGCTTCCCTCCATTTGTTAAATAAGGACAATAATGGGTTTTGGGTCCACCTTATTTTAAGAATTAATGGGTAGAGATAAGGGAAAGCAGTTTCTAAAATGCAATACAGATTTGTGATAAAGAAAGCCAATTTCCTCGGAACATCTTTTTGGTATAAGAACCATCAACTGGCAGACAGCATAGAGAAGTGATTTATAAGTCCTTATCTCTAGTATATTATGTGGTGCCTGTCATATAGTAAGTGCTTGATAAATACTTATTGAGCTGAGTTCCTGAATGGCAGAAGGAGACCAGAGGACACCAAATCTCTCCTCCAGCCAGGGGAGAAGATGTATTGTATTCAATTTCTTGTGACCTTTTTGGCACATCAAGCAGTTGTCAATAAATGTATTCATTATAATCCAAAATTCCATTTAAATTGGGCATGTGTATTTGTTCCTTCAGCTGATTATTAGAGATGTAAGTTTGTGACTGTGCGTGTGTGTACCTGAACGAGCATATTTGGAGGTTGTGATGACCTGTTTTCATATCTACTCGTTTCTGTTAAGTATCTGATTGTTTCTGTCTATTAGTGAGTGCTCACAGCATACGGCACTCTTGGGGTCGAGAATAGTGCCATATATTCTCCATGGATGTTTATGCTTCAACAGATATTATAGACATAGGCTTAGGGGATAAAGCTTAAGCCTGGTAATGCTATGCACCAGCCAGAGAGAGGATTTATTTGAGGAAGTCTGGCTTACTTAACACCATCAAACCACATACCCATAGGCAGCTATCTATCCCCCTACCAAGACTAGGCTTTAGCTTGGATCCTTAGCAGGACATGTACCTGCCTTTGCTATGAATGTGACAAATGAATGCTGCCTGCAAATCTTAATCTTGTGTATAATTTCCATGCTAATATCAGTAAGCATTATAAGAAGGCTTTTTTCCCCTAGCTTTAACATTTCATTTAATATCTCACTCAAATTGTCTTTACAATAAAATGTTATTGAAAATGAATCTTCAGAACTTCCACTTCCATGACGATAGAACAGATGATTTTTTTCCTATTCCTCCCACTTATTAATAATACTCCTAATAAGCCTGGACATTATACAAAAGGTAAATATCGACCATTTGAAAGGTAGGGAGATGACAAACTGTTAGGGACCTTGGAATTAAGGGGAAAAAAAGGTTGTGAGATCCTTGGGTGTTCTTTTTGCTTTATCTATCTGAAAATTCGAGCTGGAAAAGCTGGAACCTGAAAATGCCACAGGTGCAGACCAAAAATGGATCATAGACTTAAATGTAAAACGTAAAACCACTAATCTTTTAGAAGAGAATGTAGGCAAGAATCTTTGTGGCCCAGGACTAGGTCACGCTAAAAGCACAATCCATAAAATCCTTTAAAAATGGGTAAACTGGACTTCATGAAAATTAGAAACGTATAGGGAATAGCTTTTTTAGGTGGATAAGAAGACAAGATACAGACAGGAGGAAGTATTTGCAAGCACTTGTCGGACAGAGGATTAACATCTGGAATGTTTGAAGAATTCCCAAAATTCACCAAGAAATGAACAACCTGACTAGAAAATGGGCAAAGGGCATGAACAGACATTTCACAAAAGAGGACAGACAGATGGGAAATTAGCACATGATGTTTAACATCATTAGCCCTTGTTGTTGCTGTGCCCCTAAATTGTATATTACTCTTTGCAACCCCATGGACTTCAGCATGCCAGGCTTCCCTGTCCTTCACTATCTCCGGGAATCTGCTCAGATTCATTTCCATTGAGTCTGTGATGTTGTATAAACATCTCATCCTCTGCCACTCCCGTCTTCTCATCCCCTCAATCTTTCCCAGCATCAGGGTCTTTTCCAATGAGTCTGTTCTTTATATCAGGTGGCTAAAGTATTGGAGCTTCAGCTTTAGCTTCTGCATCAGTCCTTCCAATGAATATTCAGGGTTCATTTCCCCCAGGATTGACTGGTTTGATCTCCTTGCAGTCCAAGCAACTATGCAAATTAAATCCACAATGAGATGTTACTACCCAGCTATCAGAATGGATCAAATGAAAAATAGTGACAATACCATATGCTAGTGATAATATGAAGAAACTGGATCTGTCCATGTGCTTGTGGCTGGTGGGAATGTAAAATTGTACAGCCACTCTTGAAAACAGCTTGGCAAATTTTTTATAACCTAATATGCAACTGCCATATAATCTAGCAGTTACAGTCTAGGATATTTATCTCAAGGAAATGAAAATTCATGTTTACACAAAGGCCTGTACATGAATGTTCAAAGAAGTTTTATTTGTTATGAGAAAAACTGGAAACCACCCAGATGTCCTTCAACAGATGAATGGTAAACAAACTGGGGTACATCCATATATTTATTCAACATTTATTTGGTGTTAGGACTCTACTGGGGTGATTAAATACATTTGTGACTTAAATCTTGGAAGGTAAATATTATTATCAACCTGATTTTGTGGATTAGAAACCTGAGGCTTAGAGAGATTAAATGGCTTTTTCAAGGTCATTCAAAGCAAAGGCTGAAATTTGTACCTAGGGGTTTTGACATTCTAAAGCCCATTAGCTTTCCACTGCACAGACTATCAAAATTAGGTGAGGCACATGTCTTGGAGTTCTTCTCAGATAAGTTGTAGAACTGAATTGGTTGTGGAATTGAGAAAGTACATTTCCCTCATTATAGAATTCACTCTCTAGAACTGGGTCCTCTGACCAGATTAGTATAAGAATTATGCAGTGCATACGACATTCATTCATTAAGTATTTACTATTGATGCTAAAGATGATTTTTCCAGTGGTCATGTATGCATGTGAGAGTTGGATTGTGAAGAAAGCTGAGTGCCGAAGAATTGATGCTTTTGAACTGTGGTGTTGGAGAAGTCTCTTGAGAGTCCCTTGGACTACAAGGAGATTCAACCATTCCATTCTAAAGGAGATCAGTCCTGGGTGTTCTTTGGAAGGAATGATGCTAAAGTTGAAACTCCAGTACTTTGGCCACCTCATGTGAAGAGTTGACTCATTGGTAAAGACTCTGATGCTGGGAGGGATTGGGGGCAGGAGGAAAAGGGGATGACAGAGAATGAGATGGCTGGATGGCATCACTGACTCGATGGACGTGAGACTGAGTGAACTCCGGGAGTTGGTGATGGACAGGGAGGCCTGGCGTGCTGCGATTCATGGGGTCGCAAAGAGTCGGACACAACTGAATGACTGAACTGAACTGAAAGATAATAGAAAAGAAACTAAGACACAAATTAAGCAGAAAAATATTAGGTGAGGGACTATGTGTGTTTGTTATCCTTTGTAATCTGAAAGGATAGTGTTGCTGTTGCTCAGTCGCTCAGTCTGTGACCCCATGGACTGCAGCACACCAAGCTTCATTGTCCTTCACCGTCTCTTGGAGTATGCTCAAACTCATGTCCGTTGAGTCAGTGAGGTATCTAACCATCTCTCACTCATCATGCTATGCCCTGTCCAAGGACTGGTTTCGTGAGCAGACCTTCAGTACAAAGTGATTGCCTAAGCCCAGACTTTCCTTTTCTGCAGTCCATATGCATTGATTTTAACTAGGCATCTGCAAAGTCATGTCATGGCATTTGCTGAGTCTTACTTCTCTAAGAAAGAGGGTGTGCCTGAACACACTCTCCTGTTGACTCATTTCATCATGTGAAAGAACTAATGCTTGTTCTTTGTGGTAATTAAGTTTGCAACTTGTGGAGCCTAAAATGCTCAATTGCTCAGAGAACTGCCTGAAATGACTTTGTTTTGCAATGTGTATCCCTGCCCTCCAGAGTCGACTAAAACACAACCTTGGCTATCCATAATTATACAGCAGGTGTGGCTGAAAAAGTCAATGTATCATCACATTTTTCAGCCAGAAAGAGTCGGCTTTTAACTAGAATAATCACCTAATTTCATGTCCAAGTCACACATATGTGGTTAAGATTGAAACACGAGTCTTAGGTTTCTTGTCCAGCTCAGATCTGAGTGTTACCAACACTTCTTTCTATACTCCAGTCTTTGAGCTCTAGTTATTAGTTTTAGTTTCTGTAAGAAAAATGAGCCTGTGAAATGGCAACCCACTCCAGTAATCTTGCCTGGAGAATCCCATGGACAGAAGAGCCTGGAGGGCTACAGTCCATGGGATCACAAAGAATCGGATACGACTGAGTGACTGAGCACACAGCACAAGCAGCTGAGTCAGTGAAGGACCTGTCTGACGATGCAGGAGACATGGGTTTGATCCCTGGGTTGGGAAGATCCTCTGGAGAAGGAAATGGCAACCCACTCCAGTATTTTTGCCTGGAAAATTCCATGGACAGAGGAGCCTGGAGGGCTACAGTCCATGGGGTCACAAAGAGTTGGACATGACTGAGAACACATGCACTCTCTATGTTAGAACAGTTCATGTTTTGTGAATAAATAAATGTAAATAAATAAATAAAATGGCTAACTTTCTATGGCAGCTACAAAGTAGAATGAAGTGAAAGTGTTAGTCATCTAGTCATGTCCGACTCTTTTGCAATCCCATGGATTGTATCCCGCCAGGCTCCTCTGTCCATGGGATTCTCCAGGCAAGAATGCTGGAGTGGTAGCCGTATCCTTCTCCAGGGAATCTTCTGGACCCAAGGATTGAACCCAGGTCTCCAGCATTGCAGGTGTGTTCTTTATCATCTGAGTCACCAGGGAAGCCCCACAAAATAAAATGGGTTACCTAAAATCTTATGATTGGATGATTCTAGAAATTGTGAACATAATGTACCTGGAAAAACCCAAGAACTTGAAGCGGCGATCTTGGGTTGGATAACTTAGGTTGCTGCCCATTATCTCAGTGTTTTCAACCATGCCTCCTGACTTTGATTCCTCCAGCAAACTTTTATTTGGTGCCTGCTGTATACTTTGCATCTTGCTAGGCTCTAGAGATTGAGTGATGATCAAAATAATAGTAATGCCTGTCTTTCAGTCACAGTGTTGCAGCAAATGAGATATTAGATGTAAAAGTTCTTTGTAAAGTGTATAATTCCATACAAATTAGACATAATCTGATATATGGTATCAGCAATGGAGCTTTGAAGATAATGAAAACTCCTTGGGTACAAAGAGAAAATACATGTGCATTGTGCAGTTGTGAAGTCTAGAAATTGAACAGAATGCTTGATCAATACAAATGCAGGGAACTTCTCCTTTTTCACCACTAGTATTTCAGCTCTAGTACAGAGCATACAGTTTACACCAAATATCTACTGAATAAATTAATTTAGTTCATCTCATTTTGTATGTATATATGTAATTTTTTTAGTGTAAATGACTAGAAGTGGAATTAATGGATAAGATTTGGTCTTGTTGTTGTTGTGCAGTGGCTAAGTCATGTCCAACCCTTTGCGACCCCATGGACTGATTTCCCTGTCCTTCACTATCTCCTGGAGTTTGCTCAAACTCATATCCATCGAATTGGGATAAGATTATATATGTTTAATCTTGATAGATAAATATCTCTTCCAATTGACTATACCAATAATTTTTACCTCTATATTTTAACCCCTTTTGTTTTTGGCTGGCATATTTTTTTCTTCTGGGAATAACATTCCCTTCTTCTAGGAATTATGCCTTCTCTTATTGTTCTGGAAGGAGGTGCCAAGTTAATATAAACTCAAGATTTGGTCAGCACTGGGCCCAGACTCAAGCTTGGCCAATCATAGAACTCCAATTCTTACGTCATCAATTACTGGTGCAAGAGTGGTCAGTGGATATTTCCAGAGCCAGTGAGTCCCAATCTTTAGGATTTTTGGATTTGGGGAGTTTGAGACTTGAATCAGTCATTTTCTATTGATTGAAGCTGTAAGATATAAAAGTCAGAATTTTCTGATTGTTGTGTTCCCCACCAAACAGTAAAAGCAAGTAAGCAGCAAGAGAGAGATGTCTCAAGCCGATACGCAGGAAAGAGCCAAAGAGATGAGTTCAAATGCCACATGAGTGCCTGGTTCCTATTGTCTCTGCTGTCAAACTACCTGAGCAATATTGTGACTCAGGAAATACCCCAATCATTGTATAATGATAATAGCAGTAACATTTTTTGCTTAAGTCAGTTCAAGCTGGCTTTCTCCCATGTTTGGAATACTGGATTAAGTTGCCATTTCCTGCTACTCCAGGGTGGGTCACAGATGTGGGGGCTTTAAACTAAAATCAGTCAAAAGAGCTTTGGTTTGGCTTTTTTTTTAACCTTATATTGGAATAGAATTTATTGACAATGTTGTATTAGTTTCAGGTGTATAGCAAAGTTATACATATACATGTATTTATTCTTTTTCAGATTTTTTCCCCATTTAGGTTATTGCAAAATATTGAGTAAAGTTC
Source organism: Bison bison bison (assembly GCF_000754665.1). Taxonomy (NCBI): domain Eukaryota; kingdom Metazoa; phylum Chordata; class Mammalia; order Artiodactyla; family Bovidae; genus Bison; species Bison bison. Next base: position 8,746,263 of record NW_011494951.1, on the reverse strand, counting down.
TAGTAGGTCCTTTTGATTATTTTATATATAGTAGTGTGTGTATGTTAATCCCAAACTCCTAATTTATCCCTCCCTCCCAAAGTGATTTGCACTGGCTAACATTACAAATCAGTATAGCAAAATATATACTCACTGTAAGGGACGTGCTGTTAGTAGAAACTGTGATCCAAGTGCACTCTGTACTCAGTATGTCCTGGACTAAGGATGGATGGATGGATGATAACATCAGTCAGGAACTGGGGTGGTAATGATCACACTGAACCATCTGCATTGGAAAAACCAAGGTTAAGCTAGAAACCAAGGTTTGAAGTAAGATAAGGAAAAAGCCGGCTGTCCTGCATTTGGCAGCCTGTCTGGGAGTCTCAGCTAATCAGTGCCACTCCCATAATGGTTATTTGTGGCTCATTCCTCTGAATTCCCAAAGCATCTCCACTCCACCTCTTCTAGCTCTCTCGTCCTCACCCGTCCCACCTAAGAGGGTGTGTTCTCCAAGCCTTGGCACTGAGCCTTCTGTTCTGGGCTCCTTTCGCTAGGTGAGATGCGGGCAACACAGAGGCCGAGGGCCAGCTGGGGCTGCAGAGCTCTGGAATGCGGTGTCCGATCTCATTTCACGAGGAAAATCTTCGAAAGTTGTTTTATTGATGTTATACTTTTGGTGGCTAAAAAGCAATGTTAACTTTCCTAATGACAATCTCTATTCAATAAAGTGGGTAATTCTGGTTCCAAAACTAGATTAACTTTCTGTGCAATCCCATAAAGGTATTTTCTTTTTGACTAAAATAAGTATGGCCTCTAAATCAGTCAGTCTGAAAGGAAATCAACTCTGATTATTCATTGGAAGGATTGATCCTGAAGCTGAAGCTCCAATACTTTGGCCACCTGATGTGAAGAGATGACTCACTGAAAGAGATCCTGATGCTGGCAAAGATTTAGGGCAGGAGGAGAAGGGGACGACAGAGGATGAGATGGTTGGATGGCATCACTGACTTGATGGACCTGAATCTGAGCAAACTCCAGGAGACAATGGAGGATAGAGGAGCCTGGTGTACTGTAGTCCGTGGGGTCACAAAGAGTCAGATACAAGTTAGTGTCTGAACAACAACAATAGATGCACACACACACACACACATATATATATGCATGCTCAGTCATGTCCGACTCTTTGCGACTCTATGGACTTTAGCCCACCAGGCTCCTCTGTCCATGGAATTTTCCAGGCAAGAATACTGAAGTGGGTTGCCATTTCCTTCTCCAGGGGATGTCCCAACCCAGGAATCGAACCCATCTCTTGCTTGGCAGGCAGATTCTTTACCACTGAGCCACTTGGGAAGCCATATATATATATACATATACACACATTAATTTTCTGATGTTAGCAAATACCCACTCCTTTACTGTGCAGTTCCATTGGAAAAGTTTTTCTGCATATTCAGATATGTGAATTGTTATTCTAAACAGCTAATGTACACGTACCTAATAGTTTAAACCTTACAACCACCTGTAAAATCTCTGCTCATTTTAGAAAGAATTCTAAACTGGACACATTGAAATAAATTGTCTAGAGTCAGAGGTAGTAAGTAGGTGAGTCAAATGAAAACCAAGTCTTACCAATGAGCCTATGGTTTTTGTCTTTTTAAACTGCATTTATCAGCCAACTAGAGTTTGTCTTTCTGAGCTCCAAAACTTAAAGAAAAAAATAGCCTTGCTTTGATAGACTGACTTCTTAGCCATGGCAAATCATACCCATCTTAACCTTTTCATGACTCACAGGGACATCTTTATGAATCACAATTACTTTAATGCTGACATCGTGAGGTTATTTATGATTTTTAGATGAGCTCATTTGCTATTCACTTTTTTCAATCCACAAACATTTATAGAATGCCCTCTGTGGTAGGCAGAATTCTAAACGGGCCCCATGAGTCCCTGCCCCTGGTACTTGTTTCAGATAATCCCCAGGATTGTGAATGTGAGGGATTTTGCTCTGTAAATAGGTCAGGTTACTTGGCAAGTTGACCTTAAGATATGGAGATTATCCAGGTAGGCCTGATTGAATCACAGGACTCCTTTGAAAGCAGTTTTCCAGCTGGTTTTAGAGAAAAGGAGGTCAGATATTCAAATTACAAGAAGGATTTGACATTCTATTACTGGCTTGAAGATAGAGGGGGATGCCTGGTAAGAAATGTGGGTGGCCTCGAGGAGCTAAGAACAAAGCCTGACTGACCACAGGGAAATGGAGGCCTCAATCTTTCAGCCTCGTGGAGCCAGATTTTGTAAACAATCTGAGCAAGTTTAGAAGTGAATCCTTCTCCAGTGCCTCCATACAGGAACTCAGCCTGGTGGACACCTTGATTTTAGCTTCTAATGCCCTGAAAGTGTTATAGGATCCAGCTATTCTGTGCCAGGAGGCCTGACCTGCAGGGTCATTTATTAGCTTTGAGCTAATAATTACCATTTAATGTAATGGTAATTTGGAACAAAATTAAATGGTAATTTGGAACAAAACAATAAAAAACAAAAACAAAACCAATACACCTTCTATGTGCTAGGCAGGCACAGTACTTGGTGCTGGAAATATAATATGGCTTCTTCACTCACAGAATTTAAATTCTGGTAAGAGGGTAGATGTGGCTCAGATGGTAAAAGCGTCTGCCTGCCATGCGGGAGACCAGCGTTCAATCCCTGAATCGGGAAGATCCCCTGGAGAAGGAAATGGCAACCCACTCCAGTACTCGTGCCTGGAAAATTCCATGGATGGAGAAGCCTGGTGGACTACAGTCCATGGGGTTGCAAAGAGTTGGACACGACTGAGCAACTTCACTTAAGAGGGTAGAGGATGAAGGAGATGCAATGAAGATGTGTTGGTTACTCAGTTGTGTCCGACTATTTGCAACCCCGTGGACTGTAGCTCATTAGGCTCCTCTGTCCATGGGATTTCCAGGTAAGAATATTGGAGTGGGTAGCCATTCCTTTCTCCAGGAGATCCACCCCCTGATCCAGGGATTGAACCCAGGTCTCCTGCTTTGCAGGCGGATTCCTTATCATCTGAGCCACCAGGAAAGTAAGTAAATAAGTGTTAGTCCTCAGTCATGCCTGACTCTTTGCAACTCCATGGACTGCAGCCCACCAGGCTCCTCTGTCCATGAGATTTTCCAGGCAAGGATACTAGAGTGGGTTGCTGTTTCCTTCTCCAGGGGATTTTCCCAACCCAGGGATCGAACCCAGGTCTCCTGCACTGCAGGCAGATTCTTTACCACCTGAGCTAAGCCAGGAAAGTTCAATACAAATACACATAGTAAAAAATCAGACTGTGGGCAGTGCTGTGCAGAGCATTATAATGGAGTATATGATCTAGAGGGTCTAGAGGGTTCCTTCAGATCAGCTGGTCAGGGAAAGTCTCTGTCGGGTAGCTGTACTTAAAAAGGCTTGCACAGTAAGGAGTTTCAAGCCAGGTTCAGTTTGGAAGAAAAAGCTACCCAAGCAGAGGATGGACCAAGGCAAAGGGCGTCATGTGAGAAGGAGCTTGTGGTTGACGGATGGAAGGGCAGCGTGACTGGGACCTGCATGGTTAGGGAGCCAGCAGAGGAGGTTGGAGAGGTGGCAGAGTCCAGGTCAGATAGGACTTTGTGTGTCATGGCAGACAATTTGAATTTGATTCTAAACATGTTGGGAGTCATTGTGCTATATTGTGCCATGCTAAGTTGCTTCAGTCATATCTGACTCTTTGTGACCACATGGACCGTAGCCCACCAGGCTCCTCTGTCCATGAGTTTCTCCAGGCAAGTATACTGCAGTGGGTTGCCATGGTATCTTCCCAACCCAGGGATCAAACCCCTATCTTTTACATCTCCTGCATTGGCAGGAATGTCCTTTACCACTAATGCCACCCGGGAAACCCTGGGAGTCTTTGGAGGACTTTAAAATTATCGTGATATGATTTACACTTTCCAGATTTTGTACAGTGTGGAGGCAAATAGAAACATCCTGATAAAAATCAGAATTAGAGCAAGACTTTTATTCATGAAATCAAAATATTTTTCCAGCTGTTTATGCATAGAATATATTTAAATTTTAATGCAATCTTTGGTTCAGGGATATTTTCCCCTTTTACCTATTTTATTGCTCTTTATCTCCCCTTCTCTATGTGTTTTATTTTTTTCTTTTGAGAAAATTAGGAAAAAAAATTACAGGAAACAATATTCAAATGTCCGACCAAGACGGACATTTTCACATACTTACATGTTCAACTTCTTATATTTTTTAATAAAAGAAAAATATACTATGCATAGGCTTCCCAGATGGTGCAGTAGTAAAGAATCTGCCGGCCAATGTAAGCGACACAAGAGATACAAGCTCAAACCCTGAGTTGGAAGATCTCCTGGAGGAGAAAATGGCAACCCACCCCAGTGTCCTTGCCTGGAAAATTTCATGGACAGAGGACCCTGGTGGGCTACATTCCATGGGGTAACAGAGAGTCTGATACAACTGAGTGTGCACACCCACATACACACACACACACACAAATACTACATATAAAAGTAAAGTCTATTTTGTCCTCTTTTCCTATCCTATTTCCTTTATAAGCAGTTCAATGCATCATAGATTTTGTTATGGCATTTTAGGTCTTTGCTGAATTTTTATTTTTTAAATACTTGTATATATTTTAAATATTTGGTGGATTTTTAAATTTAGAAATATTATCATTTATGGATTATTTGTATGTCATAAAATTTATATAAAACCTATGTTGTCATTTTTGTTCAGTCACCCAGTCATGTCCAACTTTTTGTGACCCCATGGACTGCAGCACACCAGGCCTCCCTGTTCCTCACCATCTCCCAAGTTTGCCCAAGTTCATGTTCATTGCATTGGTGATGCTGTCCAGCCATCTCATCCTCTGATGCCCTCTTCTCTTTCTGCCCTCAATCTTTCCCAGGGCATCAGGGACTTTTTCAATGAGTCATCTGTTCACATCAGATGACCAAAATACTGGAGCTTAAGCTTCAGTATCAGTCCTTCCAGTGAATATTCAGGGTTGATCTCCTGTAAGATTGACTTGTTTGATCTCCATTCTCCAAGGGACTTTCAGGAGTCCTCTCAAGTACCACAGTTTGCAGGTATCAATTCTTTGGAGTTTTGCCTTCTTTACAGTCCAGCTCTCACAAGCGTATGTGACCACTGGGAAGACCATAGCCTTGACTATATGGACTTTTGTAGGCAGAGTAATGTCTCTGCTTTTCAAAACACTGTCTAGGTTTGTCATAGCTTTCCTGCCAAGAAGCAATCATCTTCTGATTTCATGATGCAGTCACGAGCTGCAGTGAGTTGGGAGCTCAAGAAGAGGAAATCTGTCACTACTAACACCTTTTCCCTTCTATTTGCCATGAAATAATGGGGCCGGCAATTGCAGCCCACTCCAGTACTCTTGCCTGGAAAATCCCATGGATGGAGGAGCCTGGTGGGCTACGGTCCATGGGGTCGCTAAGAGTCAGACACGACTGAGCGACTTCACTTTCACTTTTCACTTTCATGCATTGGAGAAGGAAATGGCAACCCACTCCAGTGTTCTTGCCTGGAGAATTCCAAGGACGGGGGAGCCTGATGGGCTGCCGTCTCTGGGGTCGCACAGAGTCGGACACGACTGAAGAGACTTAGTAGCAATGGGGCCAGATGCCATCATCTTAGTCTTGCTGCTGCTACTGGTGCTAAGTCACTTCAGTCGTGTCCGACTCTGTGTGACCCCGTAGACGGCAGCCCACCAGGCTCCCCGGTCCCTGGGATTCTCCAGGCAAGAACACTGGAGTGGGTTGCCATTTCCTTCTCCAATGCATCAAAGTGAAAGTGAAGTCTCTCAGTCATGTCCGACTCTTAGTGACCCCATAGACTGCCCACCAGGCTCCGTGGGATTTTCCAGGCAAGAGTATTGGAGTGGGGTGCCACTGCCATCTTAGTCTTAAGACTCTAATAAACATAAAAAATAAGATTGTAAAGGCCAATAGCTAAATAGGGGCAATCAGGTGAGCGTTGATTGGGAATATTCAGAGCAAATATGATGGCTTGGACAAGGGCAAGGGGTGGAAATAGAAAGAAGTAGACAGATTTGAGATCTGTTTCAAAGGTTGTGTTGATAGATCTTACTGATGGATTAGATGTGAGGGAAGAGGGAAAGAGAAGGCTCAAGATAATTCCTCGCGTTTATTGACTGGAACAACTAAGTGGATGACATTGATGAAAGTAGGGAAGGTGCTGGAAGACCAAGAGGTCTATGTTGGCCGAATAAAGTTCGAGATAACCTGTTAGATATCAAGTTTCAGTGAGTTTATACATCTGGAGATCAGAAGGGCAGTTAGGACTGGAGATACAAATGTGGGAATGACCAGCAAAATGGGTCATACCTAAAACTCTGAGATTATCCAGAGAGAGCCTGGAGACAGAGAAAAGAATGAGGACTGAACTCTGGTGTACTCCAAAATTTAGTGATCAAAAAGTAGAACCAGCATAGGAGGCTGGCCAGAAATAGTTGATGCATTAGAAGGAAATAGGACAGTGTGTGGTCCCAGAAGCCAAGAGAGGAGAAAGAAGCGGTTGAGTTGTGAAATCAAGTCAGTGACTCTATGCAGCTCTTTTTCTTTTGATGTCCACTATGACCCGTGCAGTAGGGAGTGATAGAACCATGATTTTCATTCTGGAGATAAAGAATGGCTTTGGGAGAGTCAATGATGATTCCTAGATGGCCTGGCTAATCAGAGGCCCTTCATAGTGTGTGGTTCTAGAACGCCTACCATTCAAGAAAAGCTGCAACAGCCCTATCTTTTTTGTTGGGTTGTATGATGTCTTGGGGCCTATGGTATAGTTAACACCCTGTGCCTCTTACAAAAAAAATGAATGCTGAGGTTTGATAGCCTTGTGATTAGTTTTTATTATTTTCCCCATTTGTTGTTAACTAGCATTCCTACCTGCCCTAAATGCCCTTACCTGGCTTGCCTTTTCCTACTTTAAATTTTTTGTACACTTTATGATTTATACCTGAACTCCAAATGTGTGGCATATACTGAATTCTCCATAGATAATGCTAAGTACAGAGTTCTTTATTTTCTCCATCATGCTTGGCCCTGTTCAATAATTGTTAACCCTGGATAATATTAAGTGAAAGAGAATATTAACCTGGAGTTCTGATATTCTTGCAAAAGTGTTAGTTAGGGCTTGGAATAAATAATAATATTGAATTTTCTCTATTCTTTCATAGTGGATGGATTTGAGCCAAAACCATCTCTTTGTTGCTAGTTCTGGAAAATTACTCTGTTTTAAATTTGGCTTTAATCTTTGGAAAGCCAAAGATCACTAGGATCAAATGACCTCAAACCCATGATTGAGGACATGCTTTTTTTTTTTTTCTAGTCTTCTCTGCTTGGTTTAAGAGGCACTCAGCTGCTAAAAAGCAATAAAGAAAAAAATTAAACAATGAAAATCACATAGAGCAAGACACTAGAAAAAATGCATTTACAAGATATGGAGACTGAGTTTACACACACAATGATTTGGTTGACTTAGTAGTATAATAAATCAAAAATATTTGTTCTAAGTGTAAACCTTAGCCAAACTTTACAAATACACTACAAGGACTGAGATTGTTTTTTAAATTAAAAATTTTAAGATACAAATTCAAATGTTTAGTGCACAATAATTAACCCTTTCCAGAATAAAATGAACTTCTTTGTCATCTTTTTACTTAAACGTGTTCTTTTTTTTTTCTTAAACATGTTTATGATTTTTTTTTTTTTGGATGTAGAAAGCTGACCAGATTATAATATTAAAGAGAGAAGATATCTTAAAATTGTTAAGTTGTTAGAGGTTACTTACTTTTACTTCTTTTATGGGAAAATATATATTGCATTCTAAGGAGAGCAAGGAGGGAGACTTACATTATTTTCGGAATCCTACTTCATAGTGGGCCCCACATGACATGTTTCTATATGCATTACTTAGGCCTTTTGTTTAGGTATGTTATGTCATTTCTTCCTCCAGATGAAGGAACAGAGAGGTTGGTCTACTGTCCTCAAGTCACACAGCTAGTCGGCATCAGAGCTGACATCCAGACAAGGCAGTCTGTGTGAGTCCGTCAGACACAAAGACAGAACCTGGGGAGCAGGAAGAGCTTATTTCCGGTTCCTGGAGCACATCTCATTCTCCCAACAGAGGACTGGCCTTTATCCCCACAATGATGGCAATGCCATCTTCACTGTCCTTGTAAAAGACAAAAGACTTGATTTTTATCAACTGCCTGTTTCAAAGAAACATATTCATAGAGGGGGGCAGTCATCCGAAGGGTCTGAAGATCACTGTATTAGTTGACTAGGGCTTCAGTAGGCTTCTCCTTAATCTGAACCAAATACACCCCTTTATTATTTAAGCCAATCTGAATTTTTGCTCTTTGTTGTTACCATACTTTAAACCACCTCAAATCCTTTTGGGAGCAAGGGAGAATGTCAATCAATGAAACCGGTGAACTGCCTCATCAACCAGAGTCAGCGTGATTGGATCTGGTCCACTTTTCTAACCTCAGCCTTGCTCTGTGCGTGTCTCCTTCTACCAGCTCCATCCCCACTGCAGAAGGACTGGCTGTTCTCCGGGTGCACCCTGCCTTCCCAACTGTGTGCCTGCTACTACTCACCACAATGTCTGTTTCAACCCATCACCAAGAGTCAACCCAAACATCACTCCTTAAGGACGACAGACCTGAGTTGGCTATTTTTTTTTTTTTTAATGCTTCCTTGAGACCTCTGTACACAATCTCTCCATTGCTGTAGTCACAACATAGCTTTATATCTGCTCTTGTGTCTCCTCTAGGCAGTACGTTCCTTGAGGGCAGAGACCAGGCCTCTTCACCTTGGCATCATTACTGCCCTGTATCATCCCTGACTCATTGGAAAAGAGCTGACTTATTGGAAAAACAAAAAAACAAAAAACCTGATGCTGAGAAAGATAGAAGGTGTGGGAGAAAGGGATGACAGAGGACCAGATGTTTGGACGGCATCACCGACTCAATGGACATAAGTTTAAGCAAGCTCAAAGAGCTGGACATGACTGAGCGGCTGAACAACCGCAAATCATCCCTGACAGATAGCAGGTACTCAATCTACTTGTATATATTAATAGTTTGTTGTTGATCAAAGTGAGGAACTAGAAACTGAGAAACAAAGATCCATCGGGTTCATCAGTAACAGACGAGTTTTAATCCCAGAGAGTGATCTAAGTTGTGCTGTACTATGGAAAGAGTTTAGTAAATCCGGATTCTGCAATTCAGAGTGTTAGTATCGGGAGCATGCATCGTTCAGCCTTTTCATTTCTCAAATTAGGAAGCTGGGACCCAGAATGATAAGGCAACTTGCCCACGGTTGCACAGTTTATTAGACTCAGGTTCAAGAAAGGCACCCAGACCTCCTTCTTCCCAACTTCTGCTCTTCCAGCTACTTTTCAGCCATGTTATGTACTCTCAATCCCTTGATTTGCATCACCTAAACCTCATTGAGTCCTTATTTTTTCATTACAAAAATGGAACTATTGTTACCGATGACCTGATAGAACCAAGTGATATAAGTGCATGAAAGCATGCTGAGAGCTATAAATACACCTTCAAAATATGAGATTTCATTGTAGGATGCTTCTTGACTTTGGGGACCGTGCAGACAAAGTCACTCATTCCTTTTGGTGACAGGAAACATTGTATAATCCTGCAATTTGGCATGTCTACAAAGAGTAAAATTCAAGCCATTACAGAGAGCATCTTTCTTCCATTTGTTTTAACAAGCGTTGTTTCATTTTAATAATCTGTGACAAAATGTCTTGCTAATGAGAAAAGCATGGTAAATGCATGAGGTAAAAAGAAACACAGTCAGCACTGTAGGGCTTTCCTGAAATTCTTGTTATCAATCTTTTTCCAAAGAAGGAAATCAATACTGTCATTTCCAGGTGGGCTCAGCCAGCCTTGTGTGTGTGTGCTAAGTGGTGTCCAACTCTTTGCAAGCCCATGGACTGTAGCCGTCCAGGCTCCTCTCTCCATGGAATTTCCCAGGCAAGAATACTGGAATGGGTTGCTATTTCCATGTCGAGGGGATCTTCCTGATCAAGTGATCAAACTCACCTCTCTTGTATCTCCTGCATTGGCAGGCGGATTCTTTATCACTGGTGCCATGTGGGAAGCCTTGAAGATCTGTGGAAAGAGTGGGAGTCAAAGTGACTTGTTTGTCTTAGTGCTGATCAATGTACCTGATTCATGCACAAGATAACTTAAAAAAAATATGTATATGAAATATCTGGGGGTGTGCCAAACCAGCTATTTTCTGTCCTTCCTATATCCTTGTGCTTGCTATTAAAAATGGTTATGGAGATAATTTAAGCAGTTTTTGGTTCCTATCAAAAATGATTATATGTGAGATCCTGTGCTGGGTGCTGGGAACATAGAGGCAAATTCAGCCAGGGAATGAGACGTACTGAGGTAAGTACCCAGTCCTATAGGAGAACATAACCAGGTACTTCGTCATTCCCAGGGGTTGTCTGATATATCAGAGTGTTCTTCTAAGCCAGTGTTTAAACCTGCCAGTCAACCTATTTTGTAGTTTAATCCCAGCTTCCCATTTCTGAACTTTCAAAGTGTCTTCTTTGTCCCTTTCTTATGACATATAATAATAAGAGCTATCACTTAGTAAATGCCTATGTGAGAGATTCCTAAGTAATATCTATACAAATACTCATATTTAGTTTACTCCTTCAAATAACTCTAGTGTTTTCTCAGTAAACATAATCCAGTGTAAGGAATTCACGATGCCATCACTGACTCTTCGTACAGTTTTGTTTTTTTTTTTTCCTGCTCATCTAAATTACTTTTGTCTCTTCAGTCAAATGTTCCCTATTACAGTGTATTTGTGTAGGCATATGATGATGCTATTAATGGTGATGGTGATGACGATAGTCTGGTCCTTACTCCTTTGCTATATATGGTGCTAAGTCTTCACAAAGCATCATCTCATTTAATGCGCTCAATACAGGCATCAGGTAGGTTTGATTATACTCCTTATTGGACAGATGGGGAAACCAGAGTAGTTAAATTTCCCCAAAAGATACCCAGCTACTAAGTAAGAGACCTGGGATGAAGCCTATATCCTTCCAGATCTTGAGCTTGAAAACTGAGTGCTATGCTCTTTCAGTGTCTTTTCTGGAGCAGGCAGAAGATTTCATCCACAGAGAGTTTATTCTTTACGTCTGCTAGAAACCCAGCACATATGACTCTCCCTGGACTGTCTCATTTAGGTTCTCAACTTGGCTGGTTCCACTGTATCTTGGAAATTGACATGAGGCTTCCAGTTAGTCATAGGAAAGGTCCACACACATGCCTTTCTCTTCTCCCTCCCCACCCCCCATACCCTTGAAATAGTGGCAGAAGAGAAAATACACTGGTCTGCAAAGGACAAAATGAGTAGGAAGAGACAGCAATGAATGGAACGGCTCAACCACTGTTCTGAAGATAGGAAACAGATGCAGGCGCGGCAGACCACTTAGCTGAGCAGAGAAAGTTCCACTTAAGTGCCTGCAGATGACTTGCCCCTGGAGTCTCTGAGAGGCTCTGCGAGAAGAACACCAGGAGTAGTGGAAGGTTGAGGGGGCACACAGGCTGAAACTGGAGGGTTGGCAGACCTGGCTCCCTCCTTTACCCTTCCTCGAGGTGGTCTCTTCCTCACCTTTGGAAAATTAAACTCGTGGGACTCTGTTCTCAGGGACACCAAGGTCTGGGGAGAGCAAGGTGGTATGGGATAGGGCTAGAACAGAAGATTAAGAGCGCTTCATATAACAAACTGCAAGGCCATCAGCACCCTTCCCTGTTTTCCCAGAAGGCCAGCATCTCAGCATATATACCTATTTTCTGAAGCTCTGGAGCAGCAGATTGAAAGATCATTTTGTAAAGAAACAAAGTAGCTCTAAAGGAGAGCTTCGCAGAGACAGACAAATGGAGCTTTCCATCCGCAAGGATGGCGTGCCCTTTAATTATCCCAAGTAAAACCCAGCAATTAAGTCTCTGCCCATGCTCACAGTGCCTCGGATAAACATTTGGTGCTTTGCTCTTAAAAAAAAAAAGCAAATGGGCAATCCAGGTATTTAAGGAAGGCCCTCCACATGAAAGTGACAAAAATGTACCAAATCCCCCAGAGAACCAACCAGTGAAACAAACAAACCAACAGAAAACAACAACGAAAAGGAACTCAATAAAACAAACCATGCTGGCATCAGGGGAAAACTTAAAACATCTACAACTAATATCTTCAGAAAGGTAAGAAAATTTGTTACACATTTAAAATATCAGTAGGATGCTTGGGAAAAGGAAGCAGAACAATAAAGAGCTCTTTTGGGGAAAAGACATCATTTTTATTTCACATACCTCTAAAAAAGTAGAAAGTTTATTAAAAGTTGAAAGGTGACTTTGTCACCCACCAAAAGGAAAAATGATGGACAAGAAGGAAGAAAAACAGGAAAATTAAAAGCTCAACCCAGGGACTCCCCCATCAGTACATTAGGAGACTCAGAAAGAGAAGACAGAGCAAATGGAAAGGGTTAACTGATCAGAGGTCTAATGTGAGTATGTCTTCCCTAACTGAAGTATGTGAACTTCTGTATTGACTGGTTCCTGATTGCTCAGCCCACAGTCAGCAAGAAGACCTTACTTACCTCCAGGCACATTAGTGTGAAATTGTAGAACACTTGGAATAAATACGAGAGAGAGACAAAGAGAGACAGAGACAAGATTCAGAATTCAAAATGGCTTCAAATTTAATCATAGCAACACTAGAAAACAGGAGAGCAATATTTTCAGAATGGAAAGAGATAATTATAGTCAACCTAGTATTATACACAGCAAATTATCAATTGAGAGCATAAGGTATTATTTACATATTTTCTGACATGAAAGATGCAAGCATTTTATCCACTATACATCTTTTCTTCAGTTCAGGTCCATTGCTCAGTTGTGTCTGACTCTTGGCAACCCCATGGACTGCAGCACGCCAGGCTTCCCTGTCCATCACCAACTCCCAGAGCTTACTCAAACTCATGTCCATCGAGTCGGTGATGCCATCCAACCATCTTGTCCTCTGTCATCCCTTTCTCCTCCTGTCTTCAATCTTGCCCAACATCAGTGTCTTTTCTAGAGAATCAGTTCTTTGCATCAGGTGGCCAAATATTGGAGCTTCAGCTTCAGCATCAGTCCTTCCAATGCATATTCAGGATTGATTTCCTTTAGGATTGACTGATTAATATTGGAAGTCAATATAGAAGGTCTTAAATGTAGAAAGCAAGATAGAGCAGTGTGAGTATCTTGTTTAGTGATGAGATAATTACCAGGAAAAGTAGGTAAGATATTAATGTTTGAAAGAAATAGGTTTTAGGGAGTAGGACTGAGGATTTGGTGGTGAGTGGGGGAGGAGATTGTGATCACTCAATATAAACCAGTTTATTTGATTTTTAAACATTAGAGCATTTGTTATTTAGGTGAAATGAAACAAATGCCCTCAGAACTTATTCTTTTCATGTAGCTTGCCTTGATGCTTTCCATATAGCTAAATTATTTCTCTTCCCTTCTCCCACGTCTATTTTGTGTTCGTGTAGATTATATGATTTATTACACTAGATTCATTGATATTTGATCGTCCAGTTTTGCCTTTTATACTCTTCGAATGTAGAGACTATGAGAGGTTTCCAAAAATCTCTTGGTTCACTTTGCTCTCATTGTCTTGGTAGTTAGTTTATGGAATCTTTAGTCTGAAAGAAATACCTAGTGGGTCTGTTTGTTGAGTAATTAGGTCCAATGAACTTAAGATCATCTTTTATAAGTATTAATGCTTTGGAAAGGAGCCCTGGGAGCTTACAGTGCTTTTTTTTTTTCATCTTGGAGAGGCCCACCCCCTTGTGCCCTTCAAAGTAGCAGTGGTACTAACTCCCCACAACATAAATTGCTTAAGCACAACAATAACAGAAATCAAAAATTAAAAAAAGAAAAAACTAACCTACAATTCTGCCTCTCGAAGAATAACCTGTTTTCCTGTTTCTAGCCCTTGTCTATGTGCAGACATGAGATTTTTGCAATCAGTGAAGATATGGTTTTGTGTCAAGACTTTACCATACACAGTTTACTTTGCTGGTACGTGGCTTTCATAATGGTTCTCTTTAACAGTTGTATATTTCATCATGCTATATTTATTGAACCATATCCCAGTGAATGGATATATTGATCGAATCTTTCTTACTCTGCAATTAATCTCCTTATACACATATCTCCATTTATTTATATAAAATAATTTATGGGTAGGGGCTAAAATGGGTATATATTTTTCAAGTTTTCATTTCTTTAAACTGGAAGGGAAGTTGCTCTGTCAGATCTCAACTTGAAGGCAGAGATGCTTTCTAAAGCATCATGCCTCTTGCTGACTTCTTCCAACTAACCTTACTTCTTCACATGGAGGTTCATCCAATTTGTTCAGAAAACAAAAACTTTTAAATTCTGGCTTTTTTTAAGGCCAAAGTCACATCATTTACTGCACTGGTTGGTCCTGATTTGCCCTTAGGGGTTGCGGAGCACCGGTGTGTTCCCTCTTTCCACATGGCAGCCCTTCAAATATGTGAAGATGATGATCATGGACAAGTGACCTTTGAGCAGTCTTTCAACTAAAATATTCCTTGTCTGTGATTGTGAATCCTCCTACTCACTCACCTTTGCCATTTTCTGCACCAATTACCCAAGCCTTCTTCTCTCGCTGCCAATCACCCCCAGGTCCCCTGCATCATTGATGGGTTGCTTTTCCAGGTCTAGGGCACTGTTGTCTGTTCATTCAAAGATGCCATCATTTGTAGGCATCATCTGTAACTGCACCATCATTTTTTGTATATCTCTAAGAAACAAACAAAAACCTCTACCAATTAAGCCTTGACGTGACATCAATTATAAGGCACACTTCATTTTCAGAGATGTTAAAATGTGAAAATAGTGTGTGTCTTAGAATCAGTGAAATACAGCAAGGCAGCTGTTTCTTTCTAGGTCAGCTTCAGACTGTCAATGTGCGCCATGCAGTGCGGGCTCCTGGACTTGGAGCGGTGGTCCCTGAGTGGTTGGCTTTCCCTGACAAGGATAGCTGTTGCTGCACAGGCCTGTCCCAGTCCTGGGGGAGCTTGTAGTCATGTGTGATGTGGTTTGGTACTCATGTGTGTGTGCTTTGCAAAGGCATGTTTAATTTAATTTATTGGGTTTATATTGCATATATTGTGAAATGATAACCACAGCACAGCAGGTAGGAAATTCATAAACACAGAATCCACAAATAAGGAGAATTGCCTTATTTCTAATAAAACTTCTTTCCCCCTTCTTCCTCCCCTCCTCACCTAACTACCAACTTGTCCTTACGTTTTTCTATCCATAGAGAGGTGCCTGGAATTATACTCAGCAAGAGTTTGACAATCACTATTACTGGATGGTGGATTTAAAAAATTTTCTTTTGAAAACAAAAATATCATAAAACAAATTTTTATAAATATAATGATGTCATTACTAAAAATTGATATTAAAGTATAGTTTTAAATATTATAAAATTAATAGAAATTGTTTATTTATCAAAATGGTATTCATGTTTTTTTTTTCCCACCCTGAAATTCAATATTTCATGTAGATGTGATGATATAGGCAATAATATGCTGCTGGCTTTAGTGTAAATTGGCACAGTGGTCTTTTTGGAAGAAATTTGGCAAGATGCATCAAAAGCTTCAAAAGTTTAACCCCCCTTTATCCAAGCATTTCATTTGGAAATTTCACCCATGGAAATAATCACAAAAAAATTATTAACAATATTATAGTTGTATACGTGTAAATCAACCGAATAGACCATCAATAAGAGTTCAGAAAAAATAAATACAGATTTTATAAGCCATGGGCTTTAAGAATTTGTATGACATTGTTAACATGACAGAGTAAAACACCATACAACATAGATATGCAGAGAGCTGGACTCAACTGAGTGACTGAGCATGCACACATGCAGATACGTACATTAAAAAGACTTGAAAAATATATAACCAAAATGTTAGCAGTGGTTATCTCTGGGAGGAAGAATTCTAGGTAACTTTCATTAAAAAAAATATTTTTATGGATAGTTTACAATTTCCACAGTAAGTTTAAATTTATAAAGAGAAATAGGGAAGTAAATATTATTTAAAAATAATACTTGGCCTCTCATGAAAGCATAATGATACACAGCATAATTTACATAAATGCAGATGCTTGTTTTTTTGGTCATTTGTCTTTTTTTTGGAAGACTGTGTAGTTGTACTCCTAAACATTGTATCATTTAAAGAGATTTGCATTGTCCTTGTGAGGCAGGTTTCATTACCTTCAATTTATAGATGAGAGTTCCTAGATCCAGAGAGATTACACACAGAACCTAAGGGTCCCCTGGTAATCAGGGACACAGTCCAGATTTAAACACAAAATTTCTGACTTCTGCCTACAAAAGTCAGTGTCGGAGTTGTGAGACCATTGTCCTCTGAGACCAGCAGAGCAATCTGCCATTTATTGCAAAAAAATGACATTTTCTATAGTATACTTCAGGCTTCTCTGGTGCTTAGTGGTAAAGAATCTGCCTGCAGCGCAGAAGCTGCAGGAGATGTGGATTCAATGCCTGGGTCTGGAAGATTCCCTGGAGGAGGGCATGGCAACCCACTCCAGTATTCTTGCCTAGAGAATCCCATGGACAGAGGAGCCTGGCGGGCTGCAGTCCATGGGGTTGCAGAGTTGAACATGACTGAAGCGACTTAGCACACACATAGCCTATCTCATTTTTAAACCTCACAGCAACCCAGTGATGACAGTACTACTACAGGTGGTCCTTTAAAGTTATTATCAGTAATGTTTTCATCAGAAATGTACGATGTTCAATATATCAATCGTTCATTGAACCAGTCTATTCCAGGTGCCTACAAAATACTAAATCAAAGTCGCTCAGTTGTGTTCGACTCTTTGAGACCCAATGGAACAGTCCATGGAATTCTCCAGGCCAGAATACTGGAGTGGGCAGCCGTTCCCTTCTCCAGGGGATCTTCCCAACCCAGGGATGGAACCCAGGTCTCCAGCATTGTAGGCAGATTCTTTACTAGCTGAGTCACCAGGGAAGTCCAAGAATACTGGACTAGGTACCCTCTCCCTTCTCCAGCAGATCTTCCTTCCCAACCCAGGGATCGAACCCGGGTCTCCTGCATTGCAGGCAGATTCTTTACTAGCCATAAAGAAAGGAGGAAGCCCTTCCTTTACAAGGAAGCCCACAACATACTAAGCACTTTGTTAATACAACAATTATCACAGTCCCTGCTTTCATTCTGTTTTGGAGAGGCAGATGATAAAAATATTAATATACGAAATGGAAAGTGGTGATAAGTACTATGAGTAGAAGAGAAAATGGGAATGGGTTTCTCTCTCATTTTATGATCTTTCTCTATTTTGGGGTTTGGGAGTTTTGAGCAGAGTGTGGTTATCTTGTCCTGAACTAGAGAAGCTGGGAATGGAGAATGTATGGAAAATCAAGATCTTATGTTTGAGATGTCTATTAGACCCCTAATGGAGTTGTCAAGCTAGCAGTCACAAAAGTCTGAAGTTGAGGTGAGAGGTCAAGTCCAGAGATATAAATCTGGGAGGCATTGGCTTACAGATGGTACTTAAGGTCCTAAAATTATATGCAATTATCTAGGGAGACACGCCCTGGGGCACACCAACATTTAAAGGAAGAGGGGAAGATTAGGAGGCACTAAAGGAGACTGAAAAGAAAAAGGGAGAAGAAAACCAGGGAAACTGGTGTTTGAAATCATTTATTGTAGAACTAGGATGAAAATGCAGTTCTTCTGACTCAGGGTATTGTGTCTTTCCCCAGTTATTGAAGATTTTCACGATGCTTTTTTTCCTTTTTATGCTTATCATTTTTTTTGTTCCTTAAAGTGTTATTTAAATAATAACTGAAGTGGTAGATTTGCCAGATGGTAATTGCTAAAATGACTTCCTTTACTCTTTAAGTCTTTTGGGCACCATTCCAGTTTTCTATAACCTTCAAACATATGTGTAAATAGTTCAGTGAGCTCATTATTGAACTCCCTGAACAGCAAAGCATGATATCATCCCAAAGCCAATTCTCACTCCCATAAAATGGAGCAATGAACCGTTTAGCTTAAAGGACTTTTACGGGAGGGTCTGTATTCTTACGTGGACATTCAAAATCCATGCTTTGTTATTTATTTTTATTTTTACAGTTTTACCTATATAATGGTATAAGCTTTATATGATAAATTGAGCTAATTTTAAGCCCAATGAATTTCTACACCTGTGTATGCTCATCTGCCCAGCATGCAGATCAAA
Source organism: Bison bison bison (assembly GCF_000754665.1). Classification (NCBI taxonomy): domain Eukaryota; kingdom Metazoa; phylum Chordata; class Mammalia; order Artiodactyla; family Bovidae; genus Bison; species Bison bison. The sequence goes on along the minus strand of NW_011494951.1, from coordinate 8,727,833 downwards.
ATTTAGAAGCTTTCCAGCACCCAGAAGCCTGCCTTTCTCCACTGATACCCACTCTGTCTTTCCCCACCACTATTCTGAGTTGCGTTATCATTGGTTAGTTTTGCCTGTCCTTGAACACAGTATAAATGAAATTGTGCAGTATTTCCTTTGTGCCTGACTTCTTTATGTAACACTCATATCTGCGGAGAGATGGTTAGATAGCACCACCGACTCAATGGACCTGAATCTGAGCAAACTCCAGGAGATAACGAAGGACAGGGGAGCCTGGCATGTTGCAGTCCACGGGGTCGCAAAGAGGCAGACACGACTTAGTGACTGAACAGCAACATCTGGTAGCCATGTTGTTGCATGTAGCAATTCATTCTTTTTAGAATTTCTCTGTAGTGTCTCATTTTGTGAATATACTCGAATTGCTTTCTCCATTCTACTCATGATAGACATTTGAGTTGTCTCCAGTCAAGGGTATTATGAACAAAACAACTGTGGTAGACACGTTGATTTCTCTTGACTGTTTCTCTGGGAGTGAATTGGTGGGAGTATAGACATGTTCTTTTCCTTTCTCTATTTTGCATACACATAAAAACTTCACCCACTCACTTTCATATACATATATATTCTGGCCTGTAGGAAATGCAAATTAAAATAATGAGATAACATTTATTGCTTATGAAATTAGTATTTTAGTGTATTTAGTACAGAAGATCCACCATAACCTACTCCCACTTCCATACATGGCTGATGAAAGGATAAATAGGCATGTCCATTTTGGAAATCATTTTGTCAGTATTACTAATAAGAGCCTTTAAAATTTTGTACCACTTGACCTAGGAGTCTTTTTTTTTTTTTGTCTTTTTCTCTTTAAGAATTTACCCTAAAAAAAAAAAAAGAATTTACCCTAAGGATATTTTTATTATTGTAAATATGTATTCAAAGTTTATATTTAATATAAGTATGTTAAATATTGTAATAAATTTTATTAAAAGATTATGAGCCAAGATATTTGTCAGAGAACTATTTGCAGGGACAAAATATACAGTGAAAATGACTTACACCAAACACCTAGGAATAGAAGTAAAGCAGGTAACAACCTCTCAGTGCAACATGTGATGCTTTATCTGTGAAGAATTTATAATGGCATAGAAATATGATCTGCTAGAATGCTAAATTTAAAAGCAGAATCTGTATTTAGAGTTTTAATATACCTTTGGGGAAAATATATATAACACAAAGATGGTGAAGAATCTGCCTGCAATGCAGGAGAAACGGGGTTCCATCCCTGGATTGGGAAGATCCTCTGGAGAAGGGAATGACTACCCACTCCAGTATTTTTGCCTGGAAAATTTCCATGGACAGAGGAGCCTGGCAGGCTATAGTCCATGAGGTCACAAAGAGTCGGACGTGACTGAGTGACTAACACACACATACACACACACAACACAAGGAAAGAGCCTTAAGAGGAAATATTAACAAAATGTCAATGCTGACCAGCAGAGTGGTAGGTTACCAGGTGATTATCTCCTATTCTCTATTTTGCAGATTTTCTGAAATGGTTAGCGTTGGTTTGTTTACATATGTTGAGATTTAAATCTCCGCTTGCACTGTCAGCGGCAGGTTGGGATGCTGGTTGAGAGTATGATTCCAGAAATAATATTACCTGGGCTCAAATCTTGGAGTCCAGGTTTCATTGTGCACTAGCTGTGTTTCCTTGAGCAAGTCTCAGTTTCCTGAAATTCACCAAGTGTTTACTGAGTGTCTAGTATGTGCCAGGCATGGTTCATCAAACAAACAGGTTAAATTCCCCGTGCTTTCAGAGCTTCCATTCTGGTATGTGCCTTCCATTTCACGGAGAGCGGCAATGTGTCCAACGGACAGGGTGGTGATGAGCCAGCCTGGAGAAATGTCTGAAACGCGTGAGGTCTGGAGAAGTGCTAATAATACCCGGTACTTTTATATAATAATGCCTTACATTTTTATATAAAAAGGTCCTATAATTAGGCCTCCCTTGGTTGCACAGTGGTAAAGAATCTGCTTGCAATATAGGAGACCAGGATTCGATCGCTGGGTTGGAAGATCCCCGAGACAAGGAAATGGCTCTCTATGCCAGTATTCTTGCCTGGAGAATCCCAAGGTTTAATGGGGCTTTCCTGATGGTTCAGATGGTAAAGAATCTGCCTGCAATGTGGGAGACCTGGATTCAGTCCCTGGGTCAGGGAGATCCCCTGGAAAACGGAGTGGCAACCCACTCCAGTATTCTTGCCTGAAGAATCCCATGGACAGAGGAGGCTGGCAGGCTACAGTCCATGGGGTCTCATTGAGTCAGACAGAACTGAGCAACTAACACAGTTATAGAGTTCTGCAATTCCTCATTTCACTATCAGTTTTATTTTAAACCCTCTATCTGAAAGGATGTATTCAAGCTGGTATTCAGTTGACCACTTTTTTTGGTCATTTGAGACCAATACTGATTATCCACCCAATCAGTACATTTTCATTCTATATTTACCACAGACCATGGCTGTGGCAAAAGGAAACCCAGTTTTCTGAATGCTTTCTAAGAATTTCTGCTTCCTCATACTGATCTTGGTGATAAAATTATTTCTTATTATCTTTTTCAGTCCAGTTCAGTTGTTCAGTCATGTCCGACTCTTTGCAACCCCATGAACCACAGCACACCAGGCCTCCCTGTCCATCATGAACTCCTGGAGTTTACCTAAACTCATATCCATCGAGTCAGTGATGCCATGTAAACACCTCATCCTCTGTCGACCCCTTCTCCTGCCTTCAATCTGTCCCAACATCAGGGTCTTTTCCAATGAGTCAGCTCTTCGCATCAGGTGGCCAAAGTATTGGAGTTTCAGCTTTAACATCACTCCTTTCAATGAACACCCAGGACCGATTTCCCTTAGGATGGACTGGTTGGATCTCCTTGCAGTCCAAGGGACTCTCAAGAGTCTTCTCCAACACCATGGTTCAAAAGCATAAATTCTTCTGCGTTCAGCACTCTTTACAGTCCAACTCTCACATCCATACATGACCACTGGAAAAACCATAGCCTTGACTAGACGGACCTTTGTTGGCAAAGTAATGTCTCTGCTTTTGAATATGCTATCTAGGTTGGACATAACTTTCCTTTGAAGGAGTGAGCCTCTTTTAATTTCATGGCTTCAATCACCATCTGCAGTGATTTTGGAGCCCATAAAAATAAAGTCTGACACTGTTTCCACATCTATTTGCCATGAAGTGATGGGACCAACTGCCATGATCTTAGTTTTCTGAATGTTGAGCTTTAAGCCAACTTTTTGCCTCTCCTCTTTCACTTTCAAGAGGCTCTTTAGTTCTTCTTCACTTTCTGCCATAAGGGTGGTGTCATCTACATATCTGAGGTAATTGATATTTCTCCCAGCAATCTTGATTTCAGCCCAGCGTTTCTCATGATGTACTCTGCATATAAGTTAAATAAGCAGGGTGACAATATACAGCCTTGATGTATTCCTTTCCTGATTTGGAACCAGTCTGTTGTTCCATGTCCAGTTGTAGCTGTTGCTTCCTGACCTGCATACAGGTTTCTCAAGAGGCAGGTCAGGTGGTCTGGTATTCCCGTCTCTTTCAGAATTTTCCACAATTTATTGTGATCCACACAGTCAAAGGCCTG
>NW_011494951.1:8702424-8724081 GCF_000754665.1 Bison bison bison | reverse complement strand
TTTCTCAAGAGGCAGGTCAGGTGGTCTGGTATTCCCGTCTCTTTCAGAATTTTCCACAATTTATTGTGATCCACACAGTCAAAGGCTTTGGCATAGTCAATAAAGCAGAAATAGATGTTTTTCTGGAACTCTCTTGCCTTTTTGATGATCCAGCAGATGTTAGCAATTTGGTCTCTGGTTCCTCTGCCTTTTCTAAAACCAGCTTGAACATCTGAGAGTTCATGGTTCACATATTGTTGAAGTCTGGTTTGGAGAATTTTGAGCATTACTTTACTAGCATGTGAGATGAGTGCAACTGTGTGTTAGTTTGAACATTCTTTGGCATTGCCTTTCTTTGACTGGGATGAAAACTGACTTTTTCCAGTCCTGTGGCCACAGATGAGTTTTCCAAACTTGCTGGCATATTGAGTGCAGCACTTTCACAGCATCATCTTTCAGGATTTGAAATAGCTCAACTGGAATTCCATCACCTCCACTAGCTTTGTTCATAGTGATGCTTCTTAAGGCCCACTTGACTTCATATTCCAGGATGTCTAGCTCAAGGTGAGTGATCACACCATCATGATTATCTGGGTCATGAAGCTCTTTTTTGTACAGTTCTTCTGTGTATTCTTGCCACCTCTTCTTAATATCTTCTGCTTCTGTTAGGTCCATACAATTTCTGTCCTTTATTGAATCCATCTTTGCATGAAATGTTCTCTTGGTATTTCTAATTTTCTTGAAGAGATTCTTCTTGAAGAAACTCTTTCCCATTCTATTGTTTTCCTCGGTTTCTTTGCACTGACCACTGAGGAAGTCTTTCTTATTTCTCCTTGAAGTTCTTTGGAACTCTGGATTCAAATGGGCATATCTTTCCTTTTCTCCTTTTCTTTTCACTTCTCTTCTTTTCACAGCTATTTGTAAGGCCTCCTCAGACAGCCATTTTGCTCTTTTGCATTTCTTTTTCTTGGGGATGGTCTTGATTCCTGTCTCTTATACAATGTCACGAACCTCCGTCCACAGTTCATCAGGCACTCTGTCTATCAGATCTAGTCCCTTAAATCTATTTCTCACTTCTACTGTATAATCATAAGCAATTTGATTTAGGTCATACCTGAATGGTCTAGTGGTTTTCCCCACACTCTTCAATTTAAGTCTGAATTTGGCAATAAGGAGTTCATGATCTGAGCCACAGTCAGCTCCTGGTCTTGCTCTTGCTGGCTGTATAGAGCTTCTCCATCTTTGGCTGCAAAGAATATAATCAATCTGATTTCAGTGTTGACCATCTGGTGATGTCCATGTGTAGAGTCTTCTCTTGTGTTGTTGGAAGAGGGTGTTTGCTATGACCAGTGCATTGTCTTGGCAAAACCCTATTAGCCTTCGCCCTGCTTCATTCTGTACTCCAAGGCCAAATTTGCCTATTAATTCAGATATTTCTTGACTTCCTACTTTTGCATTCCAGTCCCCTATAATGAAAATGACATCTTTTTTGGGTGTTAGTTCTAAAAGGTCTTGTAGGTCTTCATAGAACTGTTCAACTTCAGCTTCTCCAGCATTACTGGTTGGGGCATAGACTTGGATTACCATAATATTGAATGGTTTGCCTTGGAAATGAACAGAGATCATTCTGTTGTTTTTGAGATTGCATCCAAGTACTGCATTTTGGACTCTTTTGTTGACTGTGATGACTATTCCATTTCTTCTAAGGGATTCCTGCCCACAGTAGTAGATATAATGGTCATCTGAGTTAAATTCACCCATTCCAGTCCATCTTAGGTCTCTGATTCCTAGAATGTCAACGTTCACCCTTGCCATCTCCTGTTTGACCACTTCCAATTTGCCTTGATTCAAGGACCTAACATTCCAGGTTCCTATAAAATATTGCTCTTTACAACATTGGACCTTGCTTCTATCACCAGTCACATCCACAACTGGATGTTGTTTTTGCTTTGGCTCCATCCCTTCATTCTTTCTGGAGTTATTTTTCCACTGATCTCCAGTAGCATATTGCGCACCTACCGACCTGGGGAGTTCATCTTTCAGTGTGCTATCTTTTTGCCTTTTCATACTGTTCATGGGGTTCTCAAGGCAAGAATACTGAAGTATTCTTGAAGTAAAAAGAATTGTCTTTTTATTAATGTAGTAGTATTTGTTACCATTTTCAACCAATGATGCAATTACTGCTTTGGTGCTTTCAAAACCAGTTTTTTAGTTTTCTAATGCTGTACCAAAAACTGGGTGGCTTAAACAACAGAAAGTTAGACTCTCACAGTTCTGTAGATTAGAAATCAAGATATCAGCAGGACTACATTCCTGCCAGGGGTTATAAGCGGGGATATTTCTTTGCTTCTTCAAGCTTCTGGAGGCTCCTGGGAAGTGGCAGCTGAAGTCCGACCTCCACTGCTCTATTTTCTCATTGCCTTTTACCTGTGTGTCTCTCTGTCCCCTCCCTGTTTTCATAAGGATACAAGTTAATGGATTTAATTGTTGTTGTTCAATTGCTAAGTTGGATCTGACTCTTTGTGATCCCATGGATTGCAACACACCAGGCTCCCCTGACTTTCACTATCTCCCGGAGTTTGCTCAAACTCATATCCATTGAGTTGGTGATGCTATCTAATCATTTCATCCTCTGCTGCCTCTTTCTCCTTTTGCCTTAAATCTTTTACAGCATCAGGGTCTTTTCTAGTGAGTCGTCTCTTTCCATCAGGTGGCCAAAATATTGGAGCTTCAGCTTCCACGTCAGTCCTTCCAATGACTGCTGCTGCAGCATTGACTGGTTTGATCTTTTTACAGTCCAAGGAACTCTCAAGTGTCTTCTACAGCACCAGAATTCAGAAGCAACAATTCTTTGGCACTCAGCCTTTATGGTCCAATTCTCACACTCGTACATGACTACTGGAAAAATCACCCTAAACCAGAATGTTTCATCTGTGATCCTTAACTAATTACATTTTCAAAGAGAACACATTGTGAAATTCTAAGTGAACATGAATTTTTTGGAGGGACAGTATTCAACCCACTGCAAATAGCAATAATAATGTAAACCTCACCCTTGCAATTTTTAAGTTCTTAATGTAGATGATAAATAGAATAATAGTTTATTTCAATGTATGCTATTCACTGCCTTCTTATAAAAGGTGAATGAGACCCAGATTTTTCAATAGTGTGATTCTGAGGAACACGAGTCAGAAAATGTTAAGAAACAGTGTAATCTAAGATGCCTAAGGCTCTGATTTTATAAGGCTTTGGGAAGACTCATATGCCTCCACAGAAACTGAGATATGCAAATGTTAAGTATTGCAGCTAAGACAAATTTACTGGAAAAGTAGGAAATGAGGGCCTGAACATTTGGACAGAGACTTTGTTCTTCTTTGCCATTTCTCTTGGTGATGTAGAAATTCTGATAATCCATTATTTACACTAAGCTGTTCATATGCCAACCTAGTTGAACGTTCCTCCTCATGATTCTTCTGTTGGTAATGGGAACTGTTTTCCCAGTAATTGGAACCTTCAAATTCTGATACCACAGTTGAGGCAAATTCCAGAAGCACTTACTGTAAATTGACCATGCAGGAATTAGTTTCTGGTGGGTGTGCCTTTTGCAGTGTTTTATAGTTGTATGATTAGACGTAATAAGGGAAGACTTTGGACCACAGTTGTCTTTGCTGTGCTGTGACCAAGCTGCAGCATCAAGATCTATCCAGGGCAATGGCAGAAAATGAAGGCTGGCATTTAGTTACCCATTCATTCAAAGAAGTATTTATTGAACACCTACTATGCGCCATGCCCTAAGCTACATGTTGGGGAATACCACAGTGACCAAAACAGTGAACCCCCTTAGAGAGATCCCATTCTTTGGGGGCAGGTGAAGAAGTAAACAGGAATTCCAAGTATAGAGGAGTGGTTGGATGGGGAAGGGGTCTAAGACACAAGCATGCTAAGACCACAGTGTTGAAAAGGAGCATCTGATTTAATCCAAGTGGATTGGTGGTGCTGGTTGGTGTCATAAAATGCTTTCTGGTAAAAGTCCTCAGCGAAGCAGAGATCTGTGGAGCCAGCAGACTCAATTATAATTACTCAATAGATCTTTTTTGGAAGGAAAGTTAAAAGAATGTGTTCACAGCCTCCCAAGCTTTAGAGAAGAGTGTTTTTTCCACTTTTCTCACTGTAACCACAGTTTGAATCAATAGGGAAATGCATTGGCCTTTGTACAAGAATCAGAAATTTAGGGAATTATTCAGAATTCACAGTTAATACAGTGCAAATGAATAATTGACACAGGGAACATATTCTGTAATGTACTGTGTAGAAGAAAGCCTGCCACAGTCATCTCCATGTAGTAGATATTCAATTGATACTAGTTAATAGCAACGACAAAAACTTATTCAGGGTAGTCAAACGTCTAGCTATTTTATGCATCTGAAGTTTTATTCTTAAAGTTAAAATAACTGAAGCTCCATGTATGAGATAATTTGTAGTGAAGCTAATGTCGTCTAAGTATTTTTCAATTGTTTATATATGTGTGTACTTAGAATTTTTAAAAAAATATAAGAATTGTAGTGAAAGTGGATTGTTGAAAAATTTACTTAAAAAAAAACTTATGTGAAATATTTAAAATACAGATAGCGTGAAAAGAAATGATATGAGAGTTTCCCAAATCTTTATCAGTGAAAATTCCCTGATTGTCCAGTGGTTAGAACTCTGGGCTTTTACCAACAATTTCAATCCACGGTTGGGAAATAAGATCCTGTAAGCCCTGGCACAATCAAAAAAAGAAAAAAAAGCTTTGTCAAATGGTGACATATTTGCTTCTAAAGTGTTTTCTAAGAAATAAGCCATCATAGATAGAGATGTACACCCTGTATGTTGCTCTTCCATCCCGTTTCCATTCCTTATTAATCAGAGATTAACAGCTAAATCCCTCTAGAATATTACTTTGAACTGGGTGTTTGTTGTTACCTAGTTACCTACCTGGAGAAGGCAATGGCACCCCACTCTAGTACTCTTGCCTGGAAAATCCCATGGACGGAGGAACCTGTTAGGCTGCAATCCATGGGGTCGCTAAGAGTCAGACACGACTGAGCGACTTCACTTTCACTTTTCACTTTCATGCATTGGAGAAGGAAATGGCGACCCACCCCAGTGTTCTTGCCTGGAGAATGCCAGGGACAGGGGAGCCTGGTGGGCTGCCGTCTATGGGGTCGCACAGAGTCAGACACGACTGAAGTGATTTAGCATAGCAGAGCATAGTTACCTACCTGCCTGTCTTTATCGAGGCTCCCTTCCTTCCTTAGAACAGATTAGTTTAGATTTTTAATTTTGAAGAGTTTTTTTGTTGTTGTTGTTATTGCTTATTTTGCGACTTTTCTTTTAAACAGTATTTGCTCCTGTTTCATAGATGCAATACTTTTGACTTCTTCAGGAATGTTTTTTTCCCTTGATTTATTTGGCTTCCCACGTTTTATCTATTTCCTTATTTCTTTTTAAGAAATAATTGGGTTGGTCTGCTTATTATATTAGAAGTGATTGTTAAAAAAAAAAGATGATTCTTTTCCATCCATTTACATCAAAAAGTTAGGCACTTAAAAGCTTATTGGAAGTCCAACACGTGAGGTCAAGCCTTAGTGAGTGGTGAACTTCATTCTCAGGCAATTGAACAAATAATCAGCCATTTTCTTGCAGAATTTGTAATTGTCTAGCAATTGTAGGTCTTTTTACTTGGGCTTATCTGTCTCCTGAGGAGTTTCTGTATGCGCCAATCTCTTGCCTGTGGGTATAAGCCTGACTGACAGGAGTTGAGGGGAAAAAGGATTTTGGACTCTCATTTCAGCAGTTTTAGCTTTGCATCCTTCCTCGGCTATACCTGGTGCCCCAGAGCCCAGGGTCTCCTGGTTCAGTGTTCTCAATGGTAAACTTAAAGTCTTCTGTGGCCATGGGATGAGTGAAGACGGAAGAGTAATTATGTCATTTTGGCTACAGGAATGCCCTAGGAATCTAGCTGCTTCTTTCACGTACATATACCTCTAATCAGTCCTCCTAGTCTTTGATCCAGTATATCTCCAACTCTAGAGGTACAATCATTTCTAATTCCTGGCTTCTGTTCCACTAGGAGTTGGCCAAGAATTAGAGCTAGGCTTAGGCTTAGATTTAAATGAGAGAACTATATTTATCCTCTCTCTCTCCACCTGTATTAATCCCACCTTACCTAATGATTTGACAGTTGCCTTCTCCTTGCTCCCAGGCCATGTACAGATCCCTAGATCTCACCCAAGCATTTTAGGAATCCTGTTCCACATATATTATTAATGGGAGTGTTGTAGATCCAGTCTCCTGGTCAGCATGTTGCTTGACTCCATTCCTATTTGAGAGGTGATGGCTGTGACTTCTGTGCTTTCTCAGACCAAAATTGGCTCAAATCCAGAGTTTTAGGTGGGGGAGGGCAACAGTCATTTTCTCCCTTTTTCATAAGTGGGAAAATGTGATGAATCCATCTGCTGGCTTTGGGTAGTCAGCCTTGTCCTGGATCCCCATCTTGGGGGCTGGTTTGATTTATTTTTCAGAAGCAGAATCTTCAGCCCTGCTCCAGACTCAGAGCCCAGGAGGCTCAAACTGCAGGCCTTCCCACACACCTGTGTCTTTATTCCACCCACCATCCAAGAAAGGTACTATTTCCCCCTTTATTCCTGGCTATATATATATTTGTGTGTGTATATATATATATATATACACAATTACAAACATTTTTGTATATATCAGTCAGTCACTTCAGTTGCTCAGTCATGTCTGACTCTTTACAACCCCATGGACTGCAGCACGCCAGACCTCCCTGTCCATCACCAACTCCTGGAGTTTACTCAAACTCATGTCCATTGAGTTGGCAATGCCATCCAACCATTTCACCCTCTGTCATCTCCTTCTCCTCCTGCCCTCAATTTTTCCCAGCATCAGGGTCTTTTCAAATGAGTCAGCCCTTTGTATCAGGTGGCCAAAGTACTAGAGTTTCAGCTTTAACATCAGTCCTTCCAATGAACAGCCAGGACTGATCTCCTTTAGGATGGATTGGTCGGATCTCCTTGCAGTCCAAGGGACTCTCAAGAGTCTTCTCCAACACCACGGTTCAAAAGCATCAATTCTTCGGCACTCATCTTTCTTTATAGTCCAACTCTCACATCCATACATGACCACAGGAAAAACCATAGCCTTGACTAGACAGACCATTGTTGGCAAAGCAGTGGCTCTGCTTTTTAATATGCTATCTATGTTGGTCATAACTTTCCTTCCAAGGAGTAAGCGTCTTTTAATTTCATGGCTTCAATCACCATCTGCAGTGATTTTGGAGCCCAGAATAATAGTCTGTCACTGTTTGCATTGTTTTCCCATCTATTTTCCATGAAGTGATGGGACCAGGTGCCATGATCTTAGTTTTCTGAATGTTGAGTTTTAAGCCAACTTTTTCAGTCTCCTCTTTAGCTTTCATCAAGAGGCTCTTTAGTTCCTCTTTACTTTCTGTCATAAGGGTGGTGTCATCTGAAGTTATTGATATTTCTCCCGGAAATCTTGATTCCAGCTTGTGTTTCATCCAGTCCAGCATTTCTCATTATGTACTCTGCATATAAGCTAAATAAACAGGGTGACAATATACAGCCTTGACATACTCTTTTCCTGATTTGGAACCAGATATTGTTCCATTCTAAATCCAGCTTGAACATCTGGAAGTTCATGGTTCATGTACTGCTGAAGCCTGGCTTGGAGAATTTTGAGCATTACTTTGCTGGTTTGTGAGATGAGTGGAATTGTGCAATAGTGTGAGCATTTTTTGGCATTACCTTTCTTTGGGATTGGAATGAAAACTGACCTTTTCCAGTCTTGTGGCCACTTCTTAGTTTTCCAGATTTGCTGGCATATTGAGTTCAGCACTTTCACAGCATCATCTTTTAGGATTTGAAATAGCTCAACTGGAATTCCATCACCTCCACTAGCTTTGTTCATAGTGATGTTTCCTAAAACCCACTTGACTTCACATTCCAGGATGTCTGGCTCTAGGTGAGTGATCACACCATCGTGATTATCTTGGTCATGAAGATCTTTTTTGTATAGTTCTTCTGTGTATTTTTGCCACCTCTTCTTAATATCTTCTGCTTCTGTTAGGTCCATACCATTTCTGTCCTTTATTGAGTCTATTTTCGCATGAAATGTTCCGTTGATATTTCTAATTTTCTTGAAGAGATCTCTAGTCTTTCCCATTCTGTTGTTTTCCTCTATTTCTTTGCACTGATCACTAAGGAAGGCTTTCTTATCTCTCCTTGCTATTCTTTGGAACTCTGTATTCAGATGTTTATATCTTTCCTTTTCTCCTTTGCTTTTCACTTCTCTTCTTCTCACAGCTATTTGTAAGGCCTCCCAAGACAGCTATTTTGTTTTTTTGCATTTCTTTTTCTTGGGGATGGTCTTGATTCCTGTCTCTTATACAATGTCACGAACCTCCATCCATAGTTCATCAGGCACTCTGTCAGATCTAGTCCCTTAAATCTATTTCTCACTTCTACTGTATAATCATAAGCAATTTGACTTAGGTCATACCTGAATGGTCTAGAAGTTTTCCCCACACTCTTCAATTTAAGTCTGAATTTGGCAATAAGGAGTTCATGATCTGAGCCACAGTCAGCTCCTGGTCTTGTTCTTGCTGACTGTATAGAGCTTCTCCATCTTTGGCTGCAAAGAATATAACCAATCTGATTTAAGTGTTGACCATCTGGTGATGTCCATGTGTAGAGTCTTCTCTTGTGTTGTTGGAAGAGGGTGTTTGCTATGACCAGTGCATTCTCTTGGCAAAACTCTTACTAGCCTTTGCCCTGCTTCATTCTGTACTCCAAGGCCAAATTTGTTGTTACTCCAGGTATTTCTTGACTTCCTACTTTTGCATTCCAGTCCCCTATAATGAAAAGGACATCTTTTTTGGGTGTTAGTTCAGAAGGTCTTATAGGGCTTCATAGAACCATTGAATTTCAACTTCTTCAACCTTACTCATTGGGGCATAGACTTGGATTACTGTGATACTGAATGGTTTGCCTTGGTAACAAACAAGGATCATTCTGTCATTCTTGAGACTGCATCCAAGCACTGCATTTCGGACTCTTCTGTTGTCTATGATGGCTACTCCATTTCTTCTAAGGGATTCTTATCCACAGTAGTAGATATAATGGTCATCTGAGTTAAATTCACCCATTCCAGTCCATTTTAATTTGCTGATTCCTAAAATGTCATTGTTCACTCTTGCCATCTTATGTGTATACATACATACATGTATATATACATATATGTATATAAAACTCGGGAGTGGTTTTACAAAATCACTCCCAGGTGGCTCAGATGGTAAAGAGTCTGCCTGCAATGCAGAAGACCCGGGTTTGATCCCTGGGTTGGAAACATCTCCTGGAGAAGGACATGGCAACCCACTCCAGTATTCTTGCCTGGATAATTCCATGGGTAGAGGAATCTGGGGGGCTACAGTCTATGAGGTCGCAGAGTCTGACATGGCTGAGTGACTAACATATATGTATATGTTAGTTTATTTGTTCCATATATGTATGTATTCATTGATTGTAGCCCAGTCTCCTTTATCCATGGGATTATCCAGACAAGAATACTCTAGTAGGTTGCCATTTCTTCCTCCAGAGGTTCTTTCTGACCCAGGGATTGAACCCACATCTCCTGTGGCTCCTGCATTGCAGGCAGATTCTTGGCCACCTGTATATCAATATATATAACATATATTAATGATATAATTTATTATTTATTTCTTTATTCATTGAACTTATTTTTTCCCTATCACTTTTCTTTTTGTGGATCAGAGGAACAAACTCTATATTCAATATCCCATCTTCATAGAAAGTCTAAAAAGTCTTTAAAAATCAACCAGATGGCAGCAAACAACAAAAGCCAACCATCAAATGAAAGTCCATGCTTTTTCACCTGGTGAAAAGGGTAGGAGATGGTCAAGTCCGATTCGGATAAATTAACCAGGACACTGTGTTCTGTGATACCCCTTCCTAAATGCCCCTCACATATCTTATTTATTTTATGTTTATGTGACCATGTCACCTCCTTAGGACATTCTAAGACTTTTCTCACACCAGTCCTGTTTGTATTTATTTCCCAAACATAAAAGATAAACTTCTAAAAGTCTGGAATTTCTCTCTGTTTCAGACAGATTCTCCAAACTTCCAACACAAACAGAACAGTGTTTTCTTGCCTCTGGAGTCCTTGAGCAATGTTTGGCTGAGAGACCCATGAGAGGAGTGTTACAAGTGTGATCTCGGCAGGCTGGGTGCCTAGGACTGCCTCCTTCCTGCACCGGCTCTCCAGCCTGGGCCCATGGCCAAGAGCACCGGAGTTCACCAGAAAGACAAACACTGAGACGCTCCCCAAACACTTGGACTTTAATTTGCTTCATGAAATGCCAGGTTATTTTCTTTTTCTGGCAGAATTGGTTGCGCCTCCTCCAGCCTCACAGTCCTGCTCCTGGTAGCAGTTTTCTCGGAATCTCACCAGTTCAATTTCATCTATCTATCTATCTATCTATGCATGCTGTGGTTGTATCTGCTGCTGCTGCTCCTAAGTCACTTCAGTCGTGTCCGACTCTGTGCGACCCCATAGACTGCAGCCCACAAGGCTCCCCCGTCCCTGGGATTCTCCAGGCAAGAATACTGGAGTGGGTTGCCATTTCCTTCTCCAATGCATGAAAGTAAAAAGTGAAAGTGAAGTAGCTCAGTCGTGCCTGACTCAGCGACCCCATGGACTGAAGCCACCAGGATCCTCCATCCATGGGATTTTCCAGGCAAGAGTACTGGAGTGGGGTGCCATTGCCTTCTCCGTGGCTGTATCTACCTATGTATATATGTGTCCATAACTAGCTATTGAGTATATCTAGCTATATGTGTTTGTATATGTGTTGTAATCTATATATGTGTGTATATACATATATTGCTGTATATATGCAAGGTGTATATTCTGTGTGTTCTCTGTATAAATATACTGGTATTATAATATGTTGCAGATTATGTATTGTAGCAATATATATTGTGTATGTTCCCTCTCTGTCATGTCTGACTCTTTGCAACCCTGTGGACTGTAGCCCATGAGACTCCTCTGTGCATGGGATTTCCCAGGCAAGAATACTGGGGTGCATTGAAACACGAGATGGATGATGGCAGTTCTCTGCTGAAACTCTGCTGTGGCTACCCATGTCACTAAATAAAAGAAGAAATCCTACCATGTCCAATATGGCCCTCTATAATCGGCCCAGTCTTAACTCTCTTCCCCCTTTCCCCTCCCCTCTTTATACCTAACTTTGTGGCCTTCTTTAGTGTTCCTGGAAAGATCAGGCTTGGCTCCACATTAGGGTCTTGTCTTTGTCTGTCCCCCCATCTCCGTTGCTTCCTCTCCTCCATCCCATATCCACACAATCGCCCACTCCCTCACCTGCTTCATCTCATGTGAGATCCCTGCTCACATGCCACCTTCTCAATAAGGTCGACTTTGACAAATTTGTCTAACACTGCCTTCTAAACTCTCTTGCCCCATATTTCTGAGATTTTTAACCTAATTCTGTTTTCTTTTTCCCATGGCATTTACCAGTTTCCAATATACTATATTATTTCGCAGAGTGCATCAGGTGGAATGCTGGGCTGGATGACTCACAAGCCAGAATCAACATTGCCAGGAAAAATATCAACAACCTCAGATAAGCAGATGATACCACTTTAATGGCAGAAAGTAAAGAGGAACCAAAGAGCCTCCTGATGAAGGTGAAAGAGGAGAGTGAAAAAGCTGGCTTTAAATTCAGCATTCAAAAAATGAAAATCATGGCATCCGCTCTCATCACTTCATAGCAAATAGATGGGCAAAAAGTGAAAACAATGATAGATTTCATTTTCTTGGGCTCCAAAATCACTTTGAATGGTGACTGCAGCCACAAAATATAAAGATTCTTGCTCCTTTTAAGAAAGGCTATGACAAACTCAGACAGCGTATTAAAAAGCAGAGACATTACATTACCGACAAAGGTCTGTCTAGTCAAATCTGTGGTTTTTCCAGTAGTCATGTATGAATATGGGAGTTGGACCATAAAGAAAGCTGAGCACCGAAGAATTAATGCTTTTGAGCTGTGGTGATGGAGAAGACTCTTGAGAGTCCCTTGGACTGCAAGGAGATCCAACCAGTCCATCCTAAAGGAGATTAGTCCTGAATATTCATTGGAAGGACTGATGCTGAAGCTGAAACTCCAATTCTTTGGCCACCTGATGCGAAGAACTGACTCATTAGCAAAGACCCTGGTGCTGGGAAAGATTGAAGGCAGGAGGAGAAGGGGACGACAGAGGATGAGATGGGAGGATAGCATCACTGACTCCATGGACATGAGTTTGAGTAAGCTCCGGGAGTTGGTGATGGACAGGGAAGCCAGGTGTGCTGCAGTCCATGGGGTCGCAAAGAGTCAGATATGACTTAGTGACTGAACAGAAACAATATACTATATTATTTATTTGCTCTGCTTCCTGTCCATTGTCCCTCCATCTCTCAGTTCCCAGCTATGTTTTGTTGACTTTTGTTTCCTAGTGTCTTGAGCAGTCTTGCGAACTTAGTAGGCACTGAATAAATATTACATGAATGAATGAGTGAAACTTTCGTATTTCAAGTTCTTAACAACTAAATTATATTCTGAAAGAGTCAGAGATTTTTTTCAAAAAACAGTGAGCAAAATGAGCAAGTCTTCTACTAGTTTGGGAGTTCCCTGAAAGACCTGGAGTTGTCTCATAATCACGTATGCATGCCTGATGCATGTACTGCATGACTCCTTGCAGAATTAATGCATATCCTAAAGCACTGATTCTGACACTTGGTAGCTCTGTTACCCTTTCAAGTCTTAATACTTCCCTCCTATTTTGGCCCACCGTGATCACAGTTACTTCTTTTAGCCAAAAAAAAGCCCTTTATCTCTTGGCTGAGGTTCAGACTCAGCTGCTTTCAAACTGGGCAATAGAGAGGAGCTTCAGAGGAAAGGACAACAGTTACTTTCTTTCTGCAGGATTCCTCCCACGCTGTTTAAGCCTCTGTCCATGGCCCTTGTTTTAAACCTTTTTGCTTTCTTTGCTCTATAGGATTCTGACAGCCCAGACAGGTGAGTCTGGCTGGCACATCTAAGAGTGGGAAAGTCCTGGGGAATCCTTCACTCAGGTCATCCTGAAATATCAGTGCCTTTTTTTTTTTTTTTTTTGCATTTTATATCCTAGATACTCCAGAGCCCAGATATTGGGGCAAGATCAAAGAAAATAGCAATTTGATACCTACAAAACAGCAGTTCTATAGCTGCAAATGTCTCTATGGCAAGATAAGTCAGAAAACAAAGCCTTGATAACTCCTAATGCTATTGCACCCTAACTTCCAACATTAAGGTTTTTCATGTCAATACATGCTGAGTGTCAGAAAATTGCAGGTACCAGCTCTGCCACTTAGGAATTATGTCATCTTAGGCAAGTCACTTAGCTTTATGAATTTCTTTATGTTATCTGTAAAATGGAAATATCAAATTCACAACCTCAGGAAAAACACAAGATACTGTGTTACTTTTGTGAAATGTTTTCTGGTTTTCTTTAACAGTTAATCTCTATATATGTGATAAAATCTCATAGCTACACACACACACACACACACACACACACACACACACACAGAATGTACGTAAAAACTGGTGAAATCTGAATAAGTTCTGTAGTTGCAACTGATCAACGTCAATTTCTTGGTTTTGATGAGGAATGTAAGATACATGGGGGCTTCTCTGGTGGCTCAGTCTGTAAACTGTCTGCCTGCAATGCAGGAGACTGGGACTTGATCCCTTGGTGGAGAAGATCTGGAGGAGGAAATGGCTACCCACTCCCATATTCTTGCTTGGACAATCCCTTGGATAGAGGAGCTGGATGACTATAGTCCATGGCATTGCAAGAGTCGGAAACTACTTAGTGACTAAACCAAACCAACATGACATACGTGGAAGATATCAACACTGGAGGAAGCTGGACATAGGGTACAGAGATTTCTGCATTATTTGGCAGTATCTTGCCAATCTAAAGTTATTTCAAAATATGCTTTTAAGAAAGCTAATTTATGTTGCTTTGTTTCCTTTTGAAACACGTTCTGAATGCTTCTAAGAGAACATTTCACGCTTTGAACTGTTGGCTCTGACTCTCAAGGACTCTGAGCTCCTTGAGTGCACAGCTGCTTTATTATCTATTCGTATTCACTTAGACGAGCAGAGTTCTTGGTACAGGTTGGTGTTCAGAAGTTTTTATTGATTTTTGAAACTTATCCCTGATTATTTTGATATAAGCAACCTCTCAGAGCTCAGTTGGTAAAGAATCTGCCTGCAATGCAGGAGATTCTGGTTCAATTCCTGGGTGGGGAAGACCACTGGAGAAGTGGTAAGCTACCCACTCCAGTATTCTTGGGCTTCCTTTGTGGCTCAGCTGGTAAAGAAACCGCCTTCAATGTGGGAGACCTGGATTCGATCCCTCAGTTGAGAAGATCCCCTGGAGAAGGGAAAGGCTACCCATTCCAGTATTCTGGCCTGGAAAATTCCATGGATTGTATAGTTCATGAGGTCACAAAGAGTTGGACATGACTGAGCAACTTTCACTTTCAGATACTTTGGTGCTGAAAAATTCCTGAAAATATTTAAAGAAAATTAGCTCTTACTGATAGCCAGTCACTTTATGTAAAGTTCTTCTAGTTAATCCCTAAAGCAATCTTATGAGGTATAAACTACAATTCCCATTTTACAGATGAGGAAACTGAGCCCTGAAAGCTAAATCTACCTTCCAAAGATCAGTGGGTTGTGGTAGATGGTGGTATATTTGAGCCCTAAGTCTGACTGGCTCCAAAGTACATTTTCTTTCATTTATTCATTCATTTTTCAAAAATGTTTACGAAACACCCAGTGTTTGTCAAGGTCTATTCTCAGACCTTAGAGTATGCTGCTGCTGCTGCTGCTTCTAAGTCACTTCAGTCATGTCTGACTCCATGCGACCCCAGAGACGGCAGCCGACCAGGCTCCCCTGTCCCTGGGATTCTCCAGGCAAGAACACTGGAGTGGGTTGCCATTTCCTTCTCCAATGCATCAAAGTGAAAAGTGAAAGTGAAGTTGCTCAGTCATGTCTGACTCCTAGTGACCCCATGGACTGCAGCCTACCAGGCTCCTCTGTCCATGGGATTTGCCAGGCAAGAGTATTGGAGTGGGTTACCAGACCTTAGAGTATAGTCATGAGCAAATTGAAAGTCTGCTACCTGGTCTTATGTTTAGATCTTTAATCCATTTTGAGTTTATTTTTGTCTATGGTGTTAGAAATTGTTCTAGTTTCATTCTTTTACAAGTGGTTGACCAGTTTTCTCAGCATCACTTGTTAAATAAATTGTCTTTTCTCCATTGTATATTCTTGCCTCCTTTGTCAAAGATAAGGTGTCCATAGGTGCATGGATTTATCTCTGGGCTTTCTATTTTGTTCCATTTATCTATATTTCTGACTTTGTGCCAGTACCAGACTGTCTTGATGACTGTGGCTTTGTAGTAGAGCCTGAAGTCAGGCAGGTTGATTTCTTCAGTTCCATTCTTCTTTCTCAAGATTGCTTTGGCTATTCAAGGTTTTCTGTAATTCTATACAAGTTGTGAAATTACTTGTTCTAGCTCTGTGAAAAATACCGTTGGGAGTTTGATAGAGATTGTACTGAATCTATAGATTGCTTTGGGTAGAATACTCATTTTCACTATATTGATTCTTCTGATCCTTGAACACGGTATATTTCTCCATCTATTAGTGTCCTCTTTGATTTCTTTCACCAGTGTTTTATAGTTTTCTATATATAGGTCTTTAGTTTCTTTAGGTAGATATATTCCTAAGTATTTTATTCTTTTCTTTGCAATGGTGAATGGAATTGTTTCCTTAATTTCTCTTTCTGTTTTCTCATTATTAGTGTATAGGAATGCAAGGGATTTCTGTGTGTTGATTTTATATCCTGCAACTTTACTATATTCATTGATTAGCTCTAGTAATTTCCTGATGGAGTCTTTAGGGTTTTTTTTGTAAAGGATCATGTCACCTGCAAACAGTGAGAGTTTTCTTCTTCTTTTCCAATTTGGATTCCTTTTATTTCTTTTTTTGCTCTGATTGCTGTGGCCAAAACTTCCAAAACTATGCTGAAAAGTAGTGGTGAAAGTGGGCACCCTTGTCTTGTTCCTGACTTTAGGAGAAGTGCTTTCAATTTTTCACCATTGGGGATAATGTTTGCTGTGGGTTTGCCATATATAGCTTTTATTATGTTGAGGTATGTCCCTTCTCTTCCTGCTTTCTGGAGGGTTTTTTTTTTTTTATCATAAATGGACGTTGCATTTTGTCAGAGGCTTTCTCTGCATCTATTGAGATAATCATATGGCTTTTAATTTTCAATTTGTTAATGTGGTGTATTACTTTGATTGATTTGTGGATATTGAAGAATCTTTGCATCCCTGGGATAAAGCCCACTTGTTCATGATGTATGATCTTTTTAATGTGTTGTTGGATTCTGATTCCTAGAATTTTGTTAAGGATTTTTGCATCTATGTTCATCAGTGATATTGGCCTTTAGTTTTCTTTTTTTGTGGGATCTTTGTCAAGTTTTGGTATTAGGGTAATGGTGGCCTCATAGAATGAGTTTGGAAGTTTACCTTCCTCTGAAATTTTCTGGAAGAGTTTGAGTAGGATAGGTGTTAGCTCTTCTCTAAATTTTTGGTAGAATTCAGCTGTGAAGCCATCTGGACCTGGGCTTTGGTTTGCTGGAAGATTTCTGATTACAGTTTCAATTTCTGTGCTTGTGATGGGTCTGTTAAGATTTTCAATTTCTTCCTGGTACCCCAGTTTTCATCGCAGCACTGTTTATAATAGCCAGAACATGTAAGGAACCTAGATGTCCATCAGCAGATGAACGGATAAGAAAGCTGTGGTATATATACACAATGGAGTATTACTCAGCCATTAAAAAGAATACATTTGAATCAGTTCTAATGTGGTGGATGAAACTGGAGCCTATTATATAGAGTGAAATAAGCCAGAAAGAAAAACACCAATACAGTATACTAACGCATATATATGGAATTTAGAAAGATCGATGGACGTGAGTCTCAGTGAACTCCGGGAGTTGGTGATGGACAGGGAGGCCTGGCGTGCTGTGATTCATGGGGTCGCAAAGAATCGGACACGACTGAGTGACTGATCTGATCTGAATGATAACCCTGTATGCGAGACAGCAAAAGAGACACAGATGTATAGAACTGTCTTTTGGACTCTGTGGGAGAGGGCGAGGGTGAGATGATTTGGGAGAATGGCACTGAAACATGTGTAATATCATATGTGAAAATCTCCACACTGTTCTCCATAGTGGCTGTACTAGTTTGCTTGGGGCTGGTGCACTGGGATGACCCAGAGGGATGGTATGGGGAGGGAGGTGGGTGGGGGGTTCAGGATTGGGAACACGTGTACATCCATGGCAGATTCATGTTGATGTATGGCAAAACCAATACAATACTATGAAGTAATTAGCCTCCAATTAAAATAAATAAATTTATATTTAAAAACGAGAAAGTCTGCTACCATTGTGAGGCTGACATTCTTGTACTGAAATGCAGAGGATATCTTTAAGTAAAATTAAAAAAAAAAATGCAGACACAAAGGAGCAAGAACAGAGAAGGAAATGAAGGCAGTGGGGACTGAGGGCAGTTTGTAGTAGGAAGTAGACTGGCAGGGTAGTCCTCCCGGAGAATAGGAGATTTGAGCAAGGTCGATACAAGATTTGAGTCATGGAATAACTAAGTAGATCTTCAGGGAAAAAGTCTTCCGAGTCGAGCAACAGCCAGTGGAAAGGACAGTGGATGTGGGCCTAGTGTGTGTGTGGACAGGCCAAGAGGCTGGTTTGATTGGAGCAGAGTAAGCCTGTGGGGAAGGCTTCCCTGGTGACTCAGTGGTAATGAATTCACCTGCAATGCAGGAGATGCCTGTTCAACCCCTGAGTCTAGACGATCCCCCAGAGTAGGAAACAGCAATCCACCCCAGTATTCTTGCCTAGGAGACCCCGTGGACAGAGGAGCCTGGTGGGCTACAGTCCATGGGGTCAAAAAAGAGTCAAACATGAGTTAGTGATTAACGATAACAAGCCCATGGGGAAGTAGTATTAGGGGAGGTCAGGGATGGAAGGCAGATTGTAGTGACCACAGAGGTCATTGCAAGGCCTTATGAGGAGTTTGGTTTTGCTCTGAGATGGGAGTCACTGCAGGGTTTTGAGCAAAAAAAGTGACATAAGCTGACTCATGCCTTTACGGGCTCTCTGGCTGCTATGTGGAGCCTAGTCTCACCTGACGGAGTCAAGGTCAGAAGCAAGAGACCAGTTGAAAGACTGTTGCAGTATTCTGGGTTAGAGGTGACAGTAGCCTTGAAATAGCAGCTGGAGCTGAGGGCCTGCCTTTCTCCTAATCTTTCTCTCACTGGGTGATGACCTGTCTTTTACCAGTGCTTCTAGAATCTCAGATGGCTGTTTGGCACATGCAAGGTGGTCTTTTCTTTCTCTGCCTGGACTGTGGGGCTTGGATCCTCATTCTTTCTCCCCTCAGCTTCCCACACACTTACCAATCCCAGCTCCTTCCTCTGTCTGGCCCACTTGTAGCCTAAGAATTGCCACAGAGGCCCACAAGGCTCAAGCTGGCTGGCCCTTCCCTGTGGGCTGTTATTTCCTCAGACACCTGTTTTCCCTGATATGTTGTGAAACAGAAAGGCTCGAGGTTGCTCATGGACAGACTGGGGAACACTGTGGGGCCGCCACCCATGGTCCCAAAGCTAGGAGGATGACATGCCAACTCTCAAGTCCCATTTCTGCTGGCCAGGGAATCGACATCTGTCTCATGGGAATATGAGTGATCCAATGGGACAGCATGTGGGGAACTGAGTTGTAACAAGAGCAGTCCATAGATAACAGGGGAGAGGAAAGACACTCTGTTCAATGCACACTGGAGCCAGGCACTTAAGATCAGCACCTCATGTAACCCTTACAAGGACTCTGTGGGTGACTGCCAACCTTCCTGGCTTCCCAGGTAAGAGAGATCCAAGGATAGAGCAGCCAGCAGTGAGTCTACTCCAATTCTCCTCTATTATGTGGATGCAGGTCTCCTCCAAAGCAGAAAGGTGCTTCACACCTGTAGAAGACAACACTAGTTGTTATTCAGTTGCCAAGCTGTGTCCGACTCTTTTACGGCCCCATGAACTGTAGCCTGCCAGGCTCCTCTGTCCATGGAATTCTCCAGGCAAGAATACTGGACTGAGTTGCTATTTCTGTTTCCAGGGAGTCTTCAATCCCAACCCAGGAATTGAACCCTCATCTCCTGCACTACAGGCAGATTCTTTACCACTGAGCCACCTGGGAAGCCCCAGAAGACAGTACATTCCTTGCTAAAAAAAAAAAAAGAAAAGAAATGATAAGATGAAAAGCTTGACTTCTCGGGCCTGGGCATGACTGAGACAATGAGTCAAACCAGCAAACTCTCCAGGGCCTCCATCAATGCCAGGCCTCGTGTGCATGTGGACTCTGAGCCAGGGCTTCCCACCACCTTGTGGGTGCTTCCCCTTGGCCCACAGAGGGAAGGGGTGTGTGTGAGCTTTCCCATGACACCAGACACAGCTAAGCAGAAAGGGCACATGGCTTGGGGCTGGGAAGACATTTATGACAACTTGGCAATGGAATCCATCTGGCGCAGTCCAGCTAGGAGTGGCAAGCTGGGGCAAGAGTCAGAGCTAATGATAAAGAGCTCCTTTTCATTGTGTGTAGTTAAGTCTTCCCCTCCCCACAAGGTTCAGGACTCATGGGCAAGTAGATTGGACCTGGGGTGCAGAAATGTGCTGAGAAGGTGGCACCTAGGGAGCCCTGCCCTGTGTATTAGTCACCATAGGACACTTGGGGCTAATTTGAACCTTGTCAGCATTTTAAAAACTGGTGATTCTCTCACACAGAATGTGATCTTTCTCCCTTGCCAGATACGGGAAAGGAGGCCGAAGGAGCTGACATCTCTAAGAGTTTTTTTTCTTTCTTCTGCCTTGGGAGTTTTCTGAATACTGATAGAACTGTGGCTGGGAAGGATAATTTTATGAGTCAATGTGGCTAAGCTATGCTGACCAGTGCCCTTCTGAGCAAAGAGTGAGTTTTCCCAAAGAAAGAATTTGGCCTCCAGACTGGAACATAGGAATCTGTTTGAACTTACAGTTTGGGGGGCTCCAGTGGTATTTGAGAGGTGTCTACTGTTTCACTGCAGACTTGGAAAGGCAGACTTCACATGGTCAGGCTGGTGGGTCTAGGGCCAAGCAGCAAGGCTGCAGGGTCTCAGACACTCAGTATTTTGTAACAGGCTTTCATTTTGTGGGACAGAACTGATTGCGTACAAAAGAATTGAGTGTTGGAGTTAAACAGCCCGGGGGAGTGTCTACGGACAGATCCCAGGCATTCTGGGAGCTTCAGTCCTCTGAGAAGCTTAGATTAGGTTGGGGTGCTCATACATTTCTCCGTGGAGCACCAACCCTTCTATTTACTGTCACTACATGGAACCTATATCTTGTAAGATTTTATTCACTAAACATGCAGGGTATATGTGTTTTCTAGACAGTGTATTGAAAAGCAGAGACATCACTTTGAGAACAAATGTCCATATAGTCAAAGCTATGCTTTTTCCAGTAGTCATGTACGGATGTGAGAGTTAGACCATAAACAAGGCTGAGCACCAAAGAAATGATGCTTTTGAACTGTGGTGTTGGAGAAGACTCTTGAGAGTCACTTGGAAAGCAAGGATATCAAACCAGTCAATCTTAAAGGAAATCAACCCTGAATAATCATTGAAAGGACTGAATAAACAAGGATATCACAGTCATCAGCAATTACAGCCCTCCATTGTGAGTTTCTGAGCCCTAAAGTGAAGTGTGTGTCACTCTGTCATGTCTGACTTTTTGTGACCCCATGGACTGTAGCCCGCTTGGCTCTTCTATACATGGGATTTTACAGGCAAGAATGCTGGAGTGGGTTGCCATTTCCTACTCTAGGGGATCTTCCCAACCCAGGGATAGAACCTGGGTCTCCCACATTGCAGGCAGATTCTTTATAATCTGAGCCACCAGAGAAGCCCATTTGAACCCTAAGGGCACTCAAAAAGGAGACAAATACCTGCCACCCAGCAGCTACCAGACTGCAGCCACTCCCTATGGTGAGCCTCAAGGAAGCTCAGGATGTGAAAAACACAGGAAACTGGTCCCAGAGAGCTGAGATGCACATGAAAGGAATGATTTCAGTGAGCTCAGACTCTTGTATCTTCCATACATAGAAAAGTGTTAAATTCCTTAACTTGGGATATCTGGTTCTCCTTAATTAGCAATAATTTTGGGATATTCAGACTTACCTACCTTTTGTTGCAAAACTTCTGTATAACCTGGTTTCTCCCCTTGCCTCCTTGGAAACAGCTCTCTCGGGGTCACTGGAGATGCTATCTCCCGAGCATGAATCCTAAAAATTTCCACTGAGTAAAACATAACTCTTAACTTTTAGGTTATGACTATTTTTTAAGTCAGC
>NW_011494951.1:8691404-8702324 GCF_000754665.1 Bison bison bison | reverse complement strand
CAGCAGCAGTAGGTCTGGGGTGAAGCCACTCTAGGGCCTGCAGGAGGACCCATCCATTCAGACAGGATGCTCCTTTCTCACAGCTCCAAATGGCCTTCCGGGCTGGGGTCAGTTTTTATTTTTTAAAATTTTAGTTTATTTATTTATTTTTTTAAATTTAAATTTATTTCTTTTAATTGGAGGCTAATTACAATATTGTATTGGTTTTGCCATACATCAACATGAATCCACCATGGATGTACATGTGCTCCCCATCTTGAACCCCCCCTTCCACCTCCCTCCCCATACCATCCCTCTGGGTCATCCCTGTGCACCAGCCCCAAGCATCCTGTATCCTCATCGAACCTGGACTGGCAATTCGTTTCTTATATGATATTATACATGTTTCAATGCCATTCTCCCAAATCATCCCCCCCTCTCCCTCTCCCACAGAGTCCAAAAGACTGTTCTATACATCTGTGTCTCTTTTGCTGTCTCGCATACAGGGTTATCATTACCATCTTTCTAAATTCCATATATGCGTTAGTATACTGTATTGGTGTTTTTCTTTCTGGCTTACTTCACTCTGTATAATAGGCTCCAGTTTCATTCGCCTCATTAGAACTGATTCAAATGTTCTTTTTAATGGGGTCAGTTTTTAAAAGGGCCATCACTGAAGAAAAGAAACCATCAACTTGAGAAAATGCAACCGTGATAGTCATGATGAAATGTCCTGAGGCTCAGAGTGGAGACAACCAACATCAGTTCTCACTGCTAGACACATGATGCCAAGAAGGAGTGAGAGGAGGAGATGTGAAAAGCCCCACTAGGAGCTCTCTAAGGGACTCCAAGGCCCTGGACTATTGCAGTGGAGCAAAATTACATGGAGCTAAGGCCAAGAATAGTGGTCAGCTACGGCAACACAGGTCACAGTCCTGTGCTCAGAGAAAAGGGCCAGAATAAACCCAAGCTGTGGTCTGCAGAGCTGAGGCTGTCCATAGAAAAGTCCTGGGTACTCCTCAAGGGTAGAATTTTTCTAGACCTTCAAAATAGTTTTCATGTACACTTAAATTATAATAGCACCCAGAACAAGAGCTGGTGGATGAAGCATGATGGTAAACATTTGTTGGATGGGTGGATGGATGGATGGAAGGGAAAGTAAATTGCTACTACCGGGTATCACAGAGATAATTGGGTCTTAGAAAGTAACACAAAATTAGTATCACTCAGGCAGTCATTTCCTCAACCAGGAGTTTGAAAAGACAGTTTCAGTAGCAAAGCAGGACAAATGCAGATGCAAAGAGGGAAGCAGCTTGGGGACTTCCCACGAGGTCCAGTGGTTAAGGCTCTGCATTTCCAATGCAGGGTGTGCAGGTTTGAACACTGGTCTGGGAAACTAAGGTTCCACATGCCATGCAGTGCAGCCAAAAAATAAATAAATAGAGTTTTTTTAAGATCAAAGAGGGAAGCAGCTTGCAAATACATGGAGGGAAGCCTCCTTGGCTCTGATTCAGTGGGACCCTGTTTCTTGACTAGGTACCACTTTAGGGAATAATCAGGGCAGTGTCAGCATCCATATGTTCAAATGAACACTGGCAGTTTAAAGTCCCAAAGGACTTCAGCTGTCCTGAAAGGGAGCTTTTGCACTCCCCAAACTATTTCAATAGTTCAGCTATCCTTACAGGAAATTTACATTGATTCAATGAAATTCATAAGGGCCAAATATGCTGGTAATCACAAAAATGTAAACAGGTTAAATGCCTCTGTTAAAGGACAGAGTCTGAGTTTCTTTTCTTTTAAATACAACTTAATGTATTATACAGGGAAGCCTGGCATGCTGTAGTCCATGGGGTCGCAAAGAGTTGGACACTACTGAGTGACTGAAATGAGCTGAATGTATTATAATGGAGCTTCTCTGTGGTTCAGCGGTAAAGAATCCTCCTGGCAATGCAGGAGACTCGGGCTCCGTCCCTGGATCTGGAAGATTCCCCTGGAGGAAGGCATGGCAACCCACTCCAGTATTCTTGCCTGGAGAATCCCATGGATACAAGGGTCTATAGGGTTGCAAAGAATCGGACATCACTGAAGGGACCGAGCACACACGCGTGCAATGTATTACAGTGCATGCTTCTAAAAATATCAAGTAAAAAATGAAAAGTAAAAGATTAGAAAATTATGATAGGCGAAAGTTCACAAAGAGAGAAGCAACTGTGGCAACATTGTCTTCCCAGATGACTCAATGGTAAAGAATCTGCCTGCTAAAGCAGGAGACACAGATTTAATTTCTGGGTCAGGAAGATTCCCTAGAGAAGGAAATGGCAACCCACTCCTGTATTCCTGCCTGGAAAAATCCCATGGACAGAGGAGCCTGCTGGGCTGCAGTGCATAGGACCACAAAGAGTCGGACACAGTTGAGCACACATCAGATCAGATCAGTCGCTCAGTCGTGTCTGACTCTTTTCGACCCCATGAATCGCAGCACGCCAAGCCTCCCTGTCCATCACCAACTCCCGCAGTTCACTCAGACTCACGTCCATCAAGTCAGTGATGCCATCCAGCCATCTCATCCTCTGTCATCCCCTTCTCCTCCCGCCCCCAATCCCTCCCAGCATCAGAGTCTTTTCCAATGAGTCAACTCTTCGCATGAGGTGGCCAAAGTACTGGAGTTTCAGCTTTAGCATCATTCCTTCCAAAGAAATCCCAGGGCTGATACATAAAGCAATATTAATATCAAGTACCTAATTTCACTATAAAGTTGCCTCTTTGCTAATGTTGGGATTTTATCATCACAGTGAAGTTTCAACATTGGTCATCTCCTGCTATAATAAATTAACACATGTAACACCATCACTTAGTGAAAATAAATAAAATGAAATTAATAAAATATATATAAAATAATAGAAAGCTTTGTTGTTGTTGTTCAGTTGCTCAGTCATGTTCAACTCTTTGTGACCCCATGGACTGCAGCATGCCAGCGTTCCCTGTCCTTCACTATCTCCTAGAGTTTGCTCAAACTCATGTGCAGTGATACCATCCAACCATCTCATCCTCTGTCATCCCCTTCTCCTCCTGCCCTCAATCTTTCCTGGTATCAGGATCTTTTCCTCTAGCACCACAATTCGAAAGCATCAATTCTTTGGCCCTCAGCCTTCTTTCTGTTCCAGCTCTCACATCCATACATGACTACTGGAAAAACCATAGCTTTGACTGCACGGACCTTTGTTGGCAAAGTGACATCTCTGCTTTTTAATATGCTGTCTACATTTGTTATAGCATTTCTTCCAAGGAGCAAGCGTCTTTTAACTTCATGGCTGCAGTCACCGTCCACAGTAATTTTGGAGCTCAGGAAAATAAAATCTGTCACTGCTTGCACTTTTTCCCTTTCTGATTGCCATGAGAAGTGGTCAGAAAATTGGAATCAGTCCTCTAGGCCAGGAGCACTGGGCATGAGGGAGAAAGTGAGGTGGGAACGTGGCAAAGGTAAGCTGGGCTGAGACAAAGAAGCAGATTCTCATTCTCACTCCTGTGACAGTCCCGTCCCAATGGGAGCTCATACTCCTCTCCTCGAATCTCCTCCTAGGAGTACTTTCTGCTTGAACCCCTGGCAGGTGAGTGGAATAGATGGCCACCCTTTAAATCACTTACCCTCAAGGAACCCCAGCCCAGTTCCCAGAAATTCACGTTGCAAAATCATGTGGATGCTCTCAATTCAATTCTGTGAGAGCAACCACGTGAGAAAGAAGGGCTGGAAAGCCTTTACGTAAAAGGTGGTAATTATGTCAGGGGGATGGGTTTGTTGGTGGATATTCTTGTCTCTATATTACGTGGGTCTTTTTGTTTGTTTGATTTTACTGACTTTAAAATTATATTTTAAAAAATTATATTTGAATTACATTGAAGAAGACCTCCGACAGACATCCTGAGTCTAATTTCTAGGTCACGGCCACAGAAACTCATCTCCCAGGAGGAACTGGTCTCGGTCTGTAATATATTAGCAGAGGCTCTATTAGGAAATGATAAGGCCACATCCCGAGGCCTCTGGAAATATAGGTGATTTCTCTGCCAGTAGCAAGGAGTGTTATCCTCCAGCAGCCTAATGAATTTGCTCTTTTCACATTCACGGCTCTGTTAGGGCATCTCATTTGTGGTGGTTGCTATTTCAGAAAATGGAAGGAAATTCAGCAACACTGTTTACGATGTGGCTACAGAATTCCCTGCTGGCCCAGGGTCCCAGAGTGCTGTGTGTCCAGCATACAATGTCCTTTGTTTAAGCATCTGCATCTTTCCCTCCAGCAGGCTGTCAGCTCCAGGGAAGCAATCACTGTCCCACTCTCTCACAGCCCAGGAATCGAAGCACAATTTGGCCTCTTTGTCATTTTCAAAAATCAAATCTGCCCAGAGACCAGGTTCCAGCAGCAGATGTTTTTGCTTTATGTTTTATTTAAAGACATTTAATTTTGAGCCTTGTGTGTCTTCCTGTGTGTGTGTGTGTTTTGTAGAGCAGACTGTGTGCATGTCTAAAACACCACTGATTTATGTATAGCAGTCATTTAATTAGCAGCCAGTGCCTTTCACAAATTTCAAGATTCATTAAAATCAATTAAATATTAATACAATCAGATAAATTCAAATTATTAGTTATGTTTATTATTTTACATAAAAAATAGCAAATATATACCAAATATATCAAATATGTACTTCATGGCAAACTTTGTGCCAAATGGTTTGCATCCACTTTCTCTTTAAGCTTCATCAGAATCTTATGAAGTAGATAAAGAAATTTAATATCTACTTTGTGAACGAAGTTTCATAGGGGTAATGACTTGCCCAAGTTCTCAGGACCAATGAATAGGGAGCTAAGACTTTAATTCAGGTGTGTCTGATGCTCCAGAATATACGTAAACTATAATCTATGTGATGTTACATGTGTGTATGTGCTCAGTTGTTTAGTTGTGTCCGACTCTTTGAGACCCCCACGGACTGTAGCCTGCCAGGACCCTCTTTTCATGGAATTTACTAGGCAAGAAATACTGGAGTGGGTTGCTGTTTCCTCCTCCAAAGGATCTCCATGGCCCAGGGATTGAACCTGAACCTCCTGAACTGGCAGGTGGCTTTTCACCACTGAGCCACCTGGGAATCTGATATTGCATGTTGTATGTGCATATATGTGTGTTCACCTTTGTTGTTATTGTTTAGCTGTTAAGCCATGTTCAACTGTTCTGCAACCCATGGGTTGTAGCCCCCTAGGCTCCTCTGTCCATGGAATGTTCCAGCAAGAATACCAAAGTAGGTTGCCATTTCCTTCTCTAGGGATTCTTCCCAACCCAGGGGTTGAACCAGTGCCTCCTACATTGGAAGGCAGATTCTTTACTGCTGAGTTACCAGGGAAATCCCATGTTTACCTTTATACCATGTTATCTGTATATGGCATCTGAACTTTCAAATCACGTTTTCTCTCTCTCTTCCTGTCTCCTCTCTTACTTTTCCTCTGTGCTACTTCTAATTGTTGACTAAGCTTGTTGTTCAGAGTGTAATCTGGGTGGTCAGAACGTCAGAGCATCACTCATCTGGACCTGTACAGCTCATGTAGGCCCGAAGTGAACAGAGCCTCGATCCTGACACCAGAAGCCATGGGTTTATGTTTTGCCTCTACTGTTCTCTAGCTGCATGTCCTTGGGCAAGTCCCAGACACTCTCTGAGCCTCAACTTCTAGTCTCATGGGCTGGTTGGTACCTACAGCAGCTGATGGTCTGTGTAACCAGCAGAGCTGTTGGAAGGTTGACTTTTGAGGATGGATGTGAAAGTCCTTTATGAGCTGTGAAGCATCACGGTCCCTCTTTGGGCCACTTGTCCTCGGTGATAAGGATCTGTCTTTCAGGAGAGACAGGGAAGTAAGGGAAAAACAGGAATCACTGCAGAGCCAGCCTCACAGAGCAAAAGGATTTAGGAAAGATCACGTGAGATCTAGCCAGAGACTCTAGGAACCAGGATTAGCATCAACCCAAGGTGGGGGCACCTGTTTTTCCTACTTCAAGAATTGGTCATCATAAC
This sequence comes from Bison bison bison, assembly GCF_000754665.1. Taxonomy (NCBI): domain Eukaryota; kingdom Metazoa; phylum Chordata; class Mammalia; order Artiodactyla; family Bovidae; genus Bison; species Bison bison. The sequence goes on along the minus strand of NW_011494951.1, from coordinate 8,696,294 downwards.
AACTTCACCGAACCTGCCATGACGGATTAATTTCTTTCTATCCTGTCTCTCCACCTTGTGGCCCTTGCTACCTCCTAGCTTTTGCTGTCTCAATTTCCTGCTTACAGCTGTCTCTTCTAAGTTATTCTGCTTTTGTCTCTGTTAGGGACCACTGCCTCTTTCTATAGGTCTCTCCCTCAAACTGCCGAGGGAGAAGATTCAGTTCCTTAGCATTAGTGGTGTGCTGATAAATATTTAATAACTGGCTATCTGTAGGGGGTTGGGGTAGGGGAAAATTCTGATTCGTAGTGTTTGCCAATTTCTATGGTGCAGATATTTCCACTATGGTTGACTTCAAGCTATTGACACAGTGTCACCTGGCTCCTCAAATCTTAAAAATTTTAAAATTGGATCCTGTGAGTTACTGGTCAGTCTAGGGATTGGCTGGCCTGGAACTGGATTCCCATCCTGGTCCATTTATACTGTGGTCATGGTATCAGGAACACCATGAATCTTTCTCAGAAAGTCCTTGGGTAAGAGGGAGTTTCCAGTGTATAATACACTCTAAGATAAATATTATTTGTTTAATTCTTATTTTACAGATATCTCTGAGATCTTAACAGATTAAGAGGAAGCTACAAAAATATAAATCAGGAAATGACTAATGCTTTAAGAGTGGTGTAAAAAAATAGGAAATGGGGGTTCAGAAACAAGAAATGTCACATACAGGCAGAAGCAAAAGAAAAGGCTTTTTGGATCCTGTTCTGTTTAAACTGAGTCTTTCAAGGATGGCAGGACTTGGAGATGTAGACATGGAGAAGAAGGTGTTCAGGACACAAAGAACAAGAGCTGGGACAACACGTGGGCTGGAAAAGGATGGAATAGGTATGGAGTTGACACATTTAATGGAGAGGTAGGTATATGAAGGGGAACAGAAGGTGATTATATTATCAAGGAAAGTCATAGAGGGCCTTTGGTGTCAAAATGAAGTGGCTGGAATACACTGCATGACTTTTCTATGTCGCTATTACCAAATGAAAATGAAACATACAGAGGATGAGATGGTTGGATGGTATCACCGACTCAATGGACATGAGTCTGAGCAGGTGCTGGGAGTTGGTGAGGGACAGGGAAGCCTGGTGTGCTGCAGTCCATGGGGTTGCAAAGAGTCGGACACAACTGAGCAGCTGAGCTGACAAGTTTATATGGCTGTTACCTATACCGTTATATGAGTCTATTGGAGTAGAATATCGAAAGCTTATGACGATAAGCCTGTGCTAAAGTGCTTGACCTTCTTCATCCTTTTAAATAGCGGATCTTACTATTTATATTAATTTCTTGCTCTAAGTAGTGTCAACAACATGAGGCAGATCATTGGTGAGAATAACAGTGGGGTGAATAAGGAGACCTGGGTCCTAGTCTCTGCTTTGTCACCAACTCAAGGAGTGACCTGGGGAAGGTTGTCTCTTTGCCAGCCTTGGTAACCTTATATCTGTCTTCTTGCTAGGTGATTATTTGATAGTTGCTTTCCTAGCCTCTCCAAGTCCACAGTCAAACACACTTGATCTCTCCAACTTCATTTCCCATAAAGTCATTCATTTTTGGGTGCTGGCAAATAGTAAAGACCTCCATGCCTTTGGCATGTATAAACTCCTTTGGGGAAATAGCTACTACTGGATGCACTGTCAAGGTTCATGTGTGTTGGTGGAGGAGAATTCTGGTGAACTGCATTTTTTGTTGTTGAAGTGAAAATTAACCAGAAAAACCTGTATAAACCCTTGTACTCAGCCACTCTGTCACATCTGACTCTTTGCAGCCCCATGGACTGTAGCCTGCCAGGCCCTTCTGTCCATGGGATTCTCCAGGGAAGAATACTGGAGTGGGTTGCCATTTCCTTCTCCAGGGGGTCTCTCCGACTCAGGGACTGAACCTGCATTTCTTCCTGCAATATCTTCCTGCATTGGCAGGCAGATTCTTTATCGCTATCACCACCTGAGAAGTCCATATAAATCCTTGGTGTTAGCAATATGTCTTAAGTGTACTAGTTAACTTTTTTTGATCTAAGAAACACATTAAAAAAAAAAAAAGAAACTAAGTATGAATGATTATGTATATACCAGCTTCTGAGATAATCACCATAACTCATCATCTTCATTATTATCATCATAGCTATTGAAAATCTATTCCCTGTTGGGTACTGTTCTGAGAGCTTTGCATGCATAATTTCATTCAAGATTCCCAAGAAATATAAAAGCTAGACTTGTGGTGTGTTGAATGGTGGTCCCCCAAAAGATATGTCCATGTCCTAATTCCTGGAGCCCATGAATGTGAACTTATTTGAAAAAAAGGTCTTTATAGATGTAATTGAATTAAGGATCTTGAGTTGATGATATCATCTGGATTATCAAGATGGACCCTAAATCCAATGAAAAATGTCCTTAAAAGAGACACACAGAGGGAAGACATAGAAGAGGAAAAATCCCATGGCATTGGAGGCAGAGTGATGTGGCCATGGGCCAGGGAACACCCTGTACCACCAGGAGCCAGGGAGGCAAAGAACAGATCATTCAGCTTCAGAGGGAGTACAACCCTACCGGCACCTTAATATCAGACAGCAGGCCTTCAGAACTGGAAGGGAATAAATAAAGCCCTGTTGTTTAAAGTCACTGAGTTTGTGGTAATGTGTTGTCACAGCAGGTGGAAGAAACCAACATAATATTTTTAAGCATAAAATGTTTAATGTCCTTAAGAAAGAAAGATAAATAGCCTATGTGAAGATAGCTCCTTTAAAAAAATTTTTTTCGTTGGAAGATAATTGTTTTACAATATTGAATTGACTTCTGCCAAACAACAATGCGAATCAGCCGCAAGTACAAATATGTCCCCTCCAGCCTGAGCCTCCTCCCTAACCCTCTTCATCCCACCCCTCTAGGTTGTCACAGAGCACTGCGCCGAGCTCTCTGTGCCCATAGAGTGGCTTCCCACTGGCCATCTATTTTATACATGGTAGTGTCAGCTTTGGAGAAGGCGATGGCACCCCACTCCAGTACTCTTGCCTGGAAAATCCCATGGACAGAGGAGCCTGGTGGCCTGCAGTCCATAGGGTTGTTAAGAGTCGGACACGACTGAGCGACTTAGCAGCAACAGCAATGTGAGCTTTACTCTTTCAATTCGTCCCATCCTCTCCTTCCCACACTGTGTCCAAAGTCTGTTCTCTATGTTTGCACCTCTATTCCTGCTCTATAAATAGATTCATTGATATCATTTTTCTAGATTCCATACATAGGTATTAATACTTGAACCTCATTTTTCTCTTTCTGACTTACTTCACTCTGTATGACAGGCTCTAGGTTTATCCACCACACTAGAACTGACTCCAGTGCGCTCCTTTTTATGACTGAATAATATTCCTTCGTATATACATATCACAACTTCTTTACCCATTCATCTGCTGATGGACATCTAGGTTGCTTTCATGTCCTGGCTATTGTAAACAGTGCTGCTATGAACATTGGGGTGCATGCATCTTTTTCAGTTACGGTTTTCTCAAGGGAAATCAAGGCATTAAAGGGTCAATTAAACTTACCTAAGCTCCCATATCTAGTAGATGATATTATATGACACTAACTCAGGCAGCTTTAGAACTTGCTTTCAACCTTAGTAGAATATTGTATCTTATAACTCTGTCTTCACAGAGATAAACTACCAGTTATATTATACTCCAAAATGTTCTTTGAAAACATGGTGCAAATATAAAGGGCTATAGGAGCATATGAGGGTACATGCAAAAGTTACATGTTCCCAACTTTGGGGGAATGATTATCAGGGAAGTCATCCTAGAAGAGACAGTAGATATTGGGCTGCTTTTGATGATGAAGATACTTCTCTAGATTATAAAGTGGGGTAGGTTTTCCTAGGAGATTCCCAGGTAGGTCAGTGATAAAGAATCCTCCTGCTAATGCAGGAGACATGGGTTTGATCCCTGAGTCAGGAAGATCTTCTTGAGAAGGAAATGGCAACCCAGTCCAAGATTCTTGCCTGGAAAGTCCCACGGACAAATAAGCCTGGTGGGTTACAGTCCATGGGGTCACAAAGAATCAGACATGGCTTAGTGACTAAACAACATCAAGAAGTTTTCCAAACAAAAACAATGGAAAAGCTCAAAGCACCTTTCAGTTTCAGTTCAGTCTCTCAGCCATGTCCAACTCTTTGTGACCCCATGGACTGCAGCATGCAGGCTTCCCTGTCCATCACTAACTCCCAGAGCTTACTCAAACTCATGTCCATTGAGTCAGTGATGCCATCCAACCATCTCATCCTCTGTCATTCCCCTTCTCCTCTCGCCTTCAATCTTTCCCAGCATCAGGGTCTTTTCAAATGAGTCAGCTCTTCTCGTCAGGTGGCCAGAGCACCTTTAGGGTATTGTAATAGTTAGACATGGCCTGTGGTGCCAGTGAAGTTGTTCTGTCATGTCCAACTCTTTGTGATCCCATGGACTGTAGCCTACCAGTCTCCTCCATCTGTGGAATTTTCCAGGCAAGAGTACTGGAATTGGTTGCCATTTCCTTCTCCAGGGGATATTCCTGACCCGGAAATCGAACCCAGGTCTCCCACATTGCTGGCAGACATTTTACTGTCTGAGCTACGAGGGAAGCCCAATGGCCTGTGGAGTTTTGGAAAAAAGATGGGATCCAGTGAAAAATGTCTTTATGAGAGACATAGAGATGGAAGATACAGAAAAGGAATAGGTCACATGGCATTGGAGGCAGAGATTGCAGTGATGTGGCCTTGCATCAGAGAACATCTTATGCCACCAGGAGCTGGAGGAGGTGAGGTAGAGAACAGCCGATGGTGGGTCTTATGTACCAGACTAAAGACTGTAGATGCTTCAGGCAGTTGCAGAGATTGGGT
>NW_011494951.1:8668917-8691304 GCF_000754665.1 Bison bison bison | reverse complement strand
TTGGGTAACTTGGTGCAGATCTGATTCTGTAATCAGATCTGTCCCTTACAGACTCACTGTGGGAACCATCCTGGAGGGTAGAATAGAGTGGGCTGAGAGCAAAGTCACACTATCCTACAGCATTAGATGGGATTGTGTTAGATCACTGGAGACAGTTCAGTGATGGAGGGGAGAAAGCAGAGTGAGCAGAGATTATTAGGATGTGTCGTGAGTAGGATTCAATGACTAACAGGATGTCAAAGGCAAGAAGAAGGCAGAGCATGGGCTGCCTCACAGGTTTCAGGTTTGGGGAAGTGCTCAAGTAAGAAATAAAGGAGGTATACTCCTGGGGTGGAGGTGGGGTGGAGAGGGAGACAGTGAGTGTGAATACATATTTCACTGATGGCCAAGGGCTTCCTCGTGCTTTTTATCATGAATGTGTGAACATATGCACACTGATCCTGGCTCTGGAATTACACTGTAGTACATATGGAATTTGCAATGTGCTCCAAGAGGAGGGAGAAGGGAGGAACTAACAGTGACTACGTACTACAGGTTGGCTGTCGAATTTGCATTGTTTTACCTTTGGAAATTGGCTCGACCCCTCTATCCTTCAACTTTAGCATCTGTCAAAAGGGGATAAAAATAAAGGTGCCTGCTTACCTGAACTCAAGCATCTGTGAGCGAAGTATCTTCAAATGGTAAAAGCCTAGAATATTATGAGTAACTATTTATGTGATTAGCCTAGACTTTTCAAAAAAACTTTTTGGAGATAATCCCTGACTTCAGCAAGTTTTCTTGTGGTTTTTCTGCTTCTTTCCTAAAAGTTTACTAGCATAAATTTTCTAGTTAACAGAGTTTTAAAAATTGAGGCTTACTTAAATATTTGTATCCAAGCAGTTTTTAAGTGTGATCCTCTAAAATCGTATAAAAACTCACTCCATTGATAATTGATTTTCATTGGCCATGTGAACATCAGACTGCTCCATTTACCCCATCAGAGGTATCCAGTGGCAGACATACCTTCCAGTAAACTTGGAGGTGATATTAGAAGAAGCTTCCAGCACCTCTGCTGAGCAAGACAGGTTTGGCTCCTTGCGGAATGTAAGTACCTACTAGCTGTGCATTGATTCTCAGTAATTCTGCAGAATCAGATCTAGCCCAGCCCTGTGTCTTCAATGTAGAAAATAGGTGTTCACTATGCAATTTTCTCAGCTCTACAACAATAGGGTGGTATTGGTTCATCCCTAACCTTTATACAATTCTAAGACTTTTTTTTTTTTTTCTTACCTGGAAAAGGCCAGCATCCAAAAAGAAAGAGAACTATAAAAACAGCCAGAGAGACAAAAGATAGTAGCACTTTACAAAGGCATGGGGCTGTGTGTGTGTGTGTGTGTGTGTGATGTGAAGTAACATCATCTGCTGTTACATCTTTTAAAAATGGTGTGAAGAGGTAACAGAGCAGAAATGTCAAGAAGACAGTTGTATAATTAGCAGAGCAAGGCTTTTTTTCTGGGAGGGCAACTCTGCTGAAATCTCTATAAGGATGATGAAGACTGTAGCACACAGTGGAAGGAAAATTAGCCTGGGAATCGAGGTAACTTTTTTTTTTTTTGTCTTAAACTAGTTAGCATTGGGTTTTAATTACATGCAACTGAAAGCTTCCCATGGCTGCTCTAATGGCTGTGTAGGGAAGAGGATTAGGAAAAATAAAAGTTAGAGTACATTTCCACTCTGTGCCAAGTCACTTCAGTCATGGCCGACACTTTGCAATCCTATGGACTGTAGCCCACCAGGCTGCTCTATCCATGGGATTTTTTACGGAAGAATAGAGGAGGGAGTGTGTTGCTATGCCCTCCTCCAGGGGATCTTCCTGACCCAGGGAAGGAGCCCCAGCTCTTATGTCTCCTGCATTGGCAGGCAGGTTTTTTTTTACCACTAGTGCCACCTGAGAAACCATTTACACTCTAGCTAGAAAAAAATAAATATTTTCTTAAAACTTTATTGGCGTATAGTTGCTTTACAGTGTTGTGTAGGTTTCTGCTGTACAACAAAGTGAACCAACTATATGCATACATATATCCCCTCTTTCTTGGATTTCCTTCCATTTAGGTAATTAGAGAAATAAGTCTTATTAATAGTTGTAGTGCATTAGAATAGGTCATCTCCATCTTTTTCTTGATATTCAGTCGCCAAGTCGTGTACAGCTCTTTACAACCCTGTGGACTGTGGATACTGGGCTTCCCTGTTCTTCATTCTCTCCCAGAGTTTGCTAAAACTCATGTCTATTGAGTTGGTGATGCCATCCAACCATCTCATCCTCTGCCACCCCCTTCTCCTTTTGCCATCAATATTTCCCAACGTCAGGGTCTTTTCCAGTGAATTAGGCCTTTGGGGGCTAATTGTCCAAGTAGAAATCTTAATTAGCTTAGCCTAGCTTGTCCACTCCGGAATCCAGGGTAAAGGTGTGGTCAGTCCCTACCCACAAGTCTCAGTGTTTAGGACACTGTGATACTCAAGGCCATTGCTCTGGTTTTCCCCACTCACTGTCTCCCACCTGAAATCCCATCTGCCTCACTCCTGAGCCAGTGTAGACTCTCTGGCACTGAGGACTCAGTCCCCCTGTCATGGACTCCATGGCATTTTCTCTGGCAGCTCTTATCCATCAAGACTGTTTTCTCTGATCCAGCAGGTCTTTACAGATCACCAGCTCACCACAGCTCACTGTGCCTGAATCTCATTCAATTCCCTTTCCAGGCCATTTGCCTCCCAGAATATCTGTCTCATGTTTTCCTTCTCTTTCTCATCACCTCCTTAGTTCAGATATTTGTTTCTTCTCACTTGGATGGCCGGATATTTTCTTAACTTTCTGCCTTCACTCTAATTTCCCTTCAACCTGCCATTTCTTTCAGGGTCATCTTCCCTGAAGCACACAGCTCTGCCTGCATCAATACATTCTTTAGAAACTTGTAGGGTGAAGTGGGGGTTCCTTGGTAGCTCAGATGGTAAAGAGTCTGCCTGCAATTCAGGAGACACAAGTTCAGTCCCTGGGTTGGGAAGGTCCCCTGGAGAAGGAAATGGATATCCACTCCAGTATTCTTACCTGGAGTACTCCATGGACAGAGTAGCCTGGTGGGCTACAGTCCACCTGGATCAAAGGGTCAGATATGACTGATCGACTAACAGGGTGAAGTGAAAGGGCAGAGCTAAGGGAGATTGAAACGTGGTGTGTGCTGGAGGTTCCTTTTTCATCCGCTGACCCCTCACCTCAAATATAGTCCTGAAGGTCTGACATGAAATGCAGCCAAGTTGATATCAACTGAAGTGTTTCAGCAGCTGTGCTAAAGGGGTGCCACTGTGGTAAGGTGTCAGAGCAGGAGTGGGAAAATGAGGTGGGGGGCAAGCGAGGACCAACATGAATGAGGTAAGAGGAATCCCCAAATTGGCATCTTTTAAAGTAAGGAAACACAGAAAGTGAAGTTGAAAGTCACTCAGTCATGTCTGCCTCTTTGCGACCCCATGGACTATAGTCCATGGAATTCTCCAGGCCAGAGTACTGGAGTGGGTTACCATTCCCTTCTCCAGGGGATCTTCCCAAGCCAGGGATCGAACCCAGGTCTCCCGCTTTGCAGGCGGATTCTTTACCAGCTGAACTACCAGGGAAGGAAGCACAGGGTTTCATACTAATAATCATGGTCTGGCTGGTTTGAGTTGCTTTTAAAGACAGAGGCAAGGCCCTGCCATGGTGGTGTGCCTTGATTGTGTATCCAGGTGGATTTATTTATTCACTAAGCAAATACTTACTAAGTAGCTAGCATATGCCCAACATTTTGTATCAGAGAAGGCTGAACAGAGGAGCCTTGGACGGTGATTACGGTTGACTTACCTGAGGGTTAGTTGCTCAGTTGTGTCTGACTCTTTGGGACCCTGTGGACTGTAGGCCTCCAGGGCCCTCTGTCCATGGAATACTCCAGGCAAGAATATTGGAGTGGGTAGCCATCTCCTTCTCCAGGGGATCTTTCTGACTCAGGGATCGAATCCAGGTCTCCCACATTGTAGGCAGATTTTTTTACTGTCTCAGCCACCAGAGAAGCTCAGGCATGGGGAGAAAGAAGAGTTTTGAGCTATACACATCATTTCCTAGCTCATCCAGATACGTATCTTGTGTTCAGCAGGTATTTAAAACCAGCTTTATATTGAATTGAAAATCTGTTCATGGCACTGCAAAATGATTACAGACTCAGAGAAACTGGGGAAGGAGTGATAAGCATCTTTAGGGAGAAAACAGTATGCCCATGGCCAAGAAATACAACTTTGTTCTGTCTTGCTTATTAACTAGAACCTAAACTCCCTTGATGTATCTTTCCTTCTCTTTCCCCTTCTTACTTTCCTCATTTTTCACTCTGCAAAGTTCTCATTAACACATTTTAATGAGTATAAATGAAGACGCCAGGTCCCAAGAAAGAGAAAAGCCAGGCAGTGTGTGTAGAGAGAGAGAACAGGCAATTATCACTGCAGGTTTTTGTATTTCAGGGCCATCCCTGAATTCCATGTTGCTTGCCAGCTCTGCAGAAGATGACTCTTAATTGCATGAGACAAATGAGATTGGTGATAAAAGCACAGCTATAAATATAGACATGGTAGAGATGTGAGTATCAATAGAGATATAAATACAGTCTCCCTGTTGTATCTTCAAGGCTGTGCCACTCATTTGTTCTCTCGTATGTTATTTCAATATATATCTTAAAAAAAAAAAGGCTCAGAAACCTTAAGAGATTTCTGCAAGCCATTCTCCTGTCATCCATTGTGAGATCCTGGGCTAGGAAATGGTGATTTTCCTAAATGTTTTCACCTCTCCCAACAGATCCAGAACCCTAACACGTGCACAGGTCTGGCCTGGCAAACCCTTGATCAGGGGATGGGAAGAGATTTGGCACAAGTCCCACCCATCTCTGTCACACAAGCTGTTCTTGATCCAGACCCTGCCCTCAACAGGTCCTGGTGGACTTGATCCCTATTCAGGGCCTAGGTGGGTGTAACCCCTCTGGACCTGTGGTCCACAGTTCTATTTTAATTCTCACAGCAGCCCTGTGTAGTAGAAATGGATTTCCTTTAGCCGGTAGTTTATAATCTTCTTGAATCTGTGACACCCCCACACCTTTTGGTGTCAACATTGTCCACTAATTATAGTTTCAGTATTCATTCACTGAAAAAGTCATGGTGATCAAAACCTATCCTGTGTTCATTAACTTTTACATCGACATACATAATTATAGCAAAACATTAAAAATCTTCAAATGCATTTGGCACTTACAGCATGCCAGGCATGGAGCCAAACATTTTAATGGTGATTCTCTTGCCAGTCCTATGGGGTATCTTCTCTGTCTGGCTCCATTTAACAGACTGGAAAACTGAGTCTGTGTGACAGATGAAGTAGTTTGCTCAAAATGACATGTCTAATAAGTGGCAGAAGAGGAATCGTACGCAGTGAGGCTTCAGAACCAGCATTCTTAACCGTGATGTGGTTTAGATGCTCATTTGAAAACAGGAGACACCCACCCTCCCCGTTGGCAGATCCTAAATGGAGACCAGAGGATTGTCATCGGATGAATGAGACAGCATGTATAGAGAAATCACAGTGCCTGGTATACTCGGCAAATGCTACTCACAAGGACAGTGACTGTCTTTGACTATCACCCTTACTGCTAACATTTTTAAAAAGTGATATTTCTATGATTTCTATAAAGGTTGAGGACAAAGCTGCCAATAACCTGGGAGCAGTGGCCTTGATCACAGGGCTTAACTGGCTGGGCTGAGTGGGATGGCGCTGTGACACTTGGCCTTGGCATTCTTGTCTGTAAAGTCAGTGCTCTGGTCCTTGGGCGGCGGCAGCAAAGGCAGAGGGTCCTTTCATGGATGTGAAGGGAAGAGTGGCCACTTTGGTGTCTTGGTGACTGGTGACATTAATAGCAGCACTGTGATCCACAGAGGACAAGAGAAAAAGTTGAAAGGCATGTAGTTCTCAGAGCACCTATGAGACGCCCTTCTAGGACCTGGCGGGACTCTTCTGCACCTGGCATTTGAAAGGGGACGGAATAAGAGGGCTCAGAGCTCTTGTGTGGTCCCCTTTCTCTCAGGTTGGTTACAATTGCACTCGTGAGGTTTGTACAGATTTCCTCTTCTAGCCAGGTGATGGACTAGATGGACTGCAGAAATGTTCTGCTATGGAATACCTATGTGTGGAATAAATCACAAAACCAACCAACACACAACACACTTGTGAGTGTGTTACTGAGTCCACAAGAAAGTAGGGGATTTCCTAAAGGGCAAAACTTCAAGCTATTAATACCACAATGAAACCAGAGAGGTGAGGATCATGAAGGCAGAGTCATCCTGCATAAAATGAGACAACCAGGTATACCTGAAGCTTTGAGGACTGGTGATCACACAGACTATGACAAAAGGTATCTGGGGCTCACACACAAGCGCCAAACTGGACCTGAGGTCCCCTCATCTATCCTGTGTACTTATTGCACATGGTATACATTCTGTAAATTACAGCATCTATGTAGGCTTCCCTGGTGGCTCAGATAGTAAAGAATCTGCTTGCAATGAGGAAGACATGGGTTCGATCCCTGGATTGGGAAGATCCCCTGGAGGAGGGCACAGCAACCCACTCTAATATTCTTGCCTGGAGAATCCCATGGACAGAGGAGCCTGGGGGGCTATAGTCCCAGGGGTTGCAAAGAGTCTGACACAACTGAGCGACTAAGCAATGCACATAAACCATGAGTCCACAAGCACGTCTATAGTCAGGGAAAAGCTGGACTAAAAAGAAAAATATTTGCCTATAGCCGGCGAGAGTGTATCTGTCTTTGCTGTGACTCTGGATAGAGTCACATTAACTTAATTAATGGTAATACTTGTCTACCCTGGAGATCATTAGCTCCAGTCCAGATCTGTTCTCATGTGGACCTAGACTCCTTTTGTAGCCTCCATGGTGTCAGAAAAAATAAAGCCAAAAAAAAAAAAAGAAAGTGGTCCCAGCCTGAGAGAGCACTCCCTGGTGTCCAGAAATACCAGGGCACATACATGTACAAAAATCTCTTACGGGATCAGCACCTTCACCTGAGGCCTTCAGGATGTCTACAGGTTAACTTGAACTGAATATAAACTCCTAGAGAAAGATGACCAAATATCCCAGCACATGTGGGAGCAGGCCACCGAGAGTGAGAGTCAGTAGAAGCTTTGGGATTATCAGATACAGATATACTACCCAAGACTATTGTGCCTGAAGAAATAAAAGATGGAATAAAAGTAGCAAGCAAAAAGTGACTATCAATCACAACCCAACAGATCTAGTAAAAGAATGAAAGGGAACTTCTGGAGATAAAATATAATTATTGAAATTAAAATCCAATGGATGGGTTAATGAAGAGACGAATCATCTTGTTGATCCGACAGTTGACAGGTATGTGTTGCTCATTATATGCTGGGCACTTTACTAAGCTCTTTGCAAACCCACCGGAAGAAAAATGGAGTGGATTAGAAGTTCTGTTGTTCTTGTTGTTTAGTTGCTGTGTTCGACTCTTTGTGAGCCCGTGGACTACAGCCCACAAGGCTTCTCTGTTCATGGGATTCCCAGGCAAGAACACTGGAGTGGGTTGCCATTTCCTTCTCCAATGCATCAAAGTGAAAAGTGAAAGTGAAGTCGCTCAGTCGTGTCCGACTCTCAGCGACCCCATGGACTGCAGCCTACCAGGCTTCTCTGTCCATGGGATTTTCCAGGCAAGAGTACTGGAGTGGAGTGCCATAGCCTTCTCCGAGCTAGTGGGAGTACTCCAATTTAATGAATGTAAAAGTTAAAAAGCATTTGATCCTCCCCCCCCCCCCCCCAATATTCTGCTTCTATTGGTGTAAAAGGGGAGGACAAAGTGTCTTATTTTCTTCTTCTTTTTAGCATTATAATGTCTGACTCATGGAGTAAAGGAGTATTCATGATATTGAGTGATAATCATTTGAAATATCATCAGTGCTTTTGGACTATTAGTAAAACTGGTGGCAAAGGTTTGATTCATTCAAGAACTTTACATCTTAAAATTCTCTTTTAATATATTTATATTGATTCAAAAGACAATAATTCTTCCACTTTGAGTTTTCACAAAATTCATTTATTATATCTTTGTATGAAGGTATCGAATAAAAAAGCATCTAATCTTAATGAATTAAATCCTTGTTTTCTAGGACCAGTGACTTATTACATTTTCCCCTGAGAACTGTATTTGTTTATTTTCAAAAATAAGTCATTCACAGCAGAAGGGATCCCCACAGTGATGGAAATGCTCCGCATCTTGATTTCATCAATGTCAGTATCCTAGTTGTGATGCTGTATTGTAGCTTTGCAAGATGTTTTCATTGGGTGAAACTGGATAAAGGATACATATAGGATCTCTGTATTATTTATTACAACTGCACGTGAATTTATCTCAAAAATTTTACTTTTAAAGGCACAATTATTATTAAAAAATGTATCAAACACTACAGAAATTCTTTTTCATCAGAGACCCCCCAAATCAACTCACCTGAAATAGAACTAACATTTTGATACACACACACACACACAATTCTATGTAGTAATGTGATTTCCTATAGAAAAATACATATAGACAGAAGCATTTACTTCAACAAGTTGTTTTGCAAAATACTCTTCACCCGATCGTATTATACAAGCAACTTTCTACACACAATGACTTCTAATCTTTTATGTGAATGTGTGACTTCCTGATTTTTCTGGACCTCCCCCCCCACCCCCACTTTAAGCTGTGAGCTCCTTGGCAGACAGGACTTTTATTGCTGCATCTTCAGCATGTAGCTACATGCCCTACACATGGTGGGACCCAATATATGTGTGTAGCATGTCAAGAAGACCATATTGTCCACAAAGATGCAAACAGCCTAATGGGAACATTGCAATGTATAGTAATATCTCACTGAGGGCAAGCCCTAAGGTGCTTGGGAATGAGGGTGTCAATCTGATTTTGGGTGGGGGGATGGAATCTGAAAATCTCACTGCCCTCTCTAGCTGGTCTACTATATCTGTTTCTGCTCTGGGACTCCCTGATTCATTACTGCATTGGCCTTCATGAACGTACTCCTTAGCTATCCCTCTGACTCAGTAAATGGCAAATCCCTGTTCCCCTTGCATTAGGTTGCATTACTGCTGGTCCTTGAAGTTTAATCTCAGAAAGTAAAAATTCAATGCCAAAGATGCTTCTTTATCAAGTTGTTGTCTTAGCAGCTTTATCAGGTTGCTAAGTTGTGTCCAACTCTTTGCAATCCCATGAACTGCAGCACACCAGGCTTCCCTGTCCTTCACTATCTCCCAGAGTTTGTTCAAACTCAGGGTCATTGAGTCCATGATGCCATCCAACCATATGTCACCCCCTTCTCCTCCTGCCCTCAATCTTTCCCAGCATCAAGGTATTTTCCAATGAGTTTACTCTTTGCATCAGGTGGCCAAAGTATTGGAGTTTCAGCTTCAGCATCAGTCCTTCCAGTGAATATTCAGGGTTGATTTTCTTTCGGATTGACTGGTTCAATCTCCTTACTGTCCAAGGGACTCTCAAGAGTCTTCTCCAGCACTAAAGCTAGCAAGCATCAATTCTTAGGTGCTCAGCCTTCTTTATGACCCAACTCTCACACCCATACATGGGTACTGGAAAAAAGCACAGTTCCACAAACATTAGCTCAAAAGCCTAGTATTTCACAGTAGGTGCTAATGACACAGAAATTAATTCAACCTCCGGTAATAAATTATTAAGCACTTTCTGAATACCTACTGCATGCGTAGAAGAGGGCATTCCAGGGTAAGATGTGGTCCCTGTCCCTTTATAAGTTAAAATTCCCTGAAAAAGAGACAGGTAAATTGCTATAAACATTGAAATAAAATAGTTTGAATGTTATAGCAAAGGTGAAAATACTACACTTGAGGAATGTTGAGGTGAGAATTCTTTACCATGGTCCCTGTGCAGAAAAAAATGACTTAAAGCATCATGGGATAATTATGTACATATAGTATATATGTATATGTATATTCATATATACACGTGGATAGATATGTATGTACATATATAAATATGTATGCGTAATGAGGAAGATCAATATAGCATTCCATCTATCTATCTATCTATCATTTATCTATTTCATTATAGCACAGAGGAAAAGGGGAAAAATTTCTCTTGTTTGTTCTGGGTCCTTGAGGATCAACTGGCTTTGGGGTGAAGGTCGTATTGCAAAGAATTGTAATCAATGAACGCAATTCAGTAGAGAGACTGGGGATGATGAGAGAATAGCATGTGCAAAAGCAAATAGGGGTCACAATACAGATGATATTTGGGAGAGTCAAATGTCTAGTTTATTGGAGCATGGATATGAACTTCAGATTAAATAGCAAACTCCAAAGATGTGTTCCCTCGGAGAAATTAATCATCCCTCCATTCCATTTCTATTGAGGCCTCCTCTAGTCAGGATGGCAAACCCTCACGTGGGGTTTAACTTTGACCTGGCACTGTCCTAAGTGTTTTCCATCGACTAAATAATCTCACCCTTATAACACCCTATGATATATTCTATCATTTCCATTTTATATACGTAGAGATCAAGACACAAGAGGTTAAATGGTCTGATTACACAGTAGGCAAACAGTAGAGATTTTGATCCAGAAATCTAGCAGTGATGTCCACTCTTCACCATGACACCATCCCGCCATAGGCAGAGGTGTTGCCATGTGTTGGAGATAGAGGCAGCCACTGGCATGACCTTCACATGCACTTGAGCGCTTATACTCTTAGGGTAGATATTTAAAAGGCAATTAACAGGTGCACAGTTAGGTGTAAATCAGGAGATTCTGACGTGGTCTGGAATGCAGATGAGGGTTGAGGACAGCTGTACCTGAGCAGGTGACAGTTATGCTGTGGCCTGTAGGCTGACTAGGAGCTATCTGGGTGGAGAGGACGGAGAATGTGAGAAGTCTGTCCCTAGATCAGAAAGCATCCTATGTGGAGGCCTTGAAGCAAGAAGAAGCAAGCTTGTTTTTAACGGATAAGCAGAAAGAAGGCTGGTGACCTAGGAAAGTGTTAGGGGAGTTATCGCTCAAGCCTAGAGTGTGAGGAGCCGGGAGCTGCTTCTGCAGGGCCACCATCAGAACTGTGGTTTTTATCCTAAGTGCAATGGGACTCCTTTGAGCAGCTTCAGCCGAGAGCTGGCATGAAATGCACTTGAAAGAGCTTACTCAGGCTGCTATTTGAAGAATAGTGAGCGTGTGTATCTGGTGGGGTGGGCAGGAAAGGAGAGCAAGAGTGGCTGCTGAGAGCTCTTGCAGGAGATTGATATGATCAAGATGGTGACCTGGATGGGGGTGGTAGTTATGAGATAGAGAGATGAGCAAAGACTCAAGAGATATTTTAGAGATGGGATCCGTGATATATGGTGATTGATGGTCTGAGATGACTCCCAAGTTTCAGGACTCTCTGGAGCAATGGATGGCAAACTTTTTTTAACAAAAGGCCAGATAATAAATTTTTTAGACTTTGTGGACCATGTGATGTCTTGCAATACCCAACTTTGCAGTAGCTGTGCACAAGCAGGCATAGACAGCAGAAGACAAAGGGACCTAGCTATTTCCTCATGAAACTTGATTTAAACACAGGAAACAGCTCAGATTGGGCTGAAGCTTGCCAACTTCTGGTTTTAGTCACTCAATCATGTCCGACTGTGACCCCATTGACCGTAGCCCACCAGGCTCCTCTGTCCACGGGATTCTCCAGGCAAGAATACTATAGCGGGTTGCCATTCCATTCTCCAGGGGATCTTCCTCACCCAGAGATCAAACCTGGGTCTCCTGCACTGCAGGCAGATTCCTCACCACCTGAGCCACCAGAAGGAAGATGGGCTAAGCAAGTAATTGCATGCATCAGTTCCTTTCCTTTTCATCACAGCACCATGAAATAACTGTCTGGACTCTTCTCGTTAGAGATGGTAATCTGCACTCCAGCTGTGTTAATGACTTTTTCAAGGTCACACAAGTAATTGGGAAAATCAATACTTAAACCAAGATTTTTTTTTTTTTTAAATTTTCAAGCCCATGAAAGACCTTCCCGTTACCCCATGCTATCGCCCATCCCTTTCCCCTGCAACCACCCTGTGATGGTGGTAAAACTTTGTTTTGCAAGCTTTTCTCACTTCCCCCCAAGGGCACTTTTCTTCCTTGAGTGATTTTTTTAAAAAGCCAAATAAAAAGGGACAGTGAGAGTCTAAATGTATCACCGTTGCTTTTGTTCAGTACAATAGACTTTATATTGCTTTGTCCACTTCCTACGAAGTGGGGTATAGGAGACTTGTTCCAAGAAATTAGCATGGCGTTTTTCTCTTTTTTTGCTCCAGCCACAATTTTATCTTGGGGATAAACAGTGTTATTTTCATCCCCTCCATTTGAGCCCACATCGAACATTTTCTATTAAAATTTAAATAAGCCACTTCAGAGAAAGATGAAGATGTGAGGCTAAAATGAGCTGATTCACTAGAATTTGTTCTGAGAATATAACTTATTTTCTCTTACAGCTTGTGCAACGCAGTTTTGTAATAAGAGTTTTAAGTGGGCCAGCATTGTGCCGTTTTAGTCATTTTTTTCAACTTTTCCACCCAGAAAAACCAACTGCAAAGGGGTACACTAACTCTCTCGTTCCCCACTCTATGGAGACTCCATTATTATTCTACAAATTTGCTAGGAGCTGTAACAGTTTTTTGAAAATACATTGGATTCTCTCTGTGTGATCCTCAATCCAAACACTTAGCAACAAACCTTTGCTGGTGGGCTGGCTAATCGTCCAAATGTCTCTCTTCTTCCTTTGATTAAAGTAGGAGATGGGGCTTGCCAAGGCAGGTGGGAGGTGCTGAGAAGAGATGGGCATGCGACCAGACAGCAAGGTGAGTGATGAGCTGGAACAAAGGCAATGCTGAAAATGTTTGGCGGGTAAAGACTCAAAGAGCCAAGAAGAGATGCTAGACGGCCTCTAAATCAAGGGTCTAAAGTCCGAGCACAGAGGAAAAAACTCAGAACCAAGTAGGGAAGAAAAGTATAAGCCAAGTCAGGTAGGTGGAGTAGTATGGGAGTCATTTTGAGTGATTAAGGGGCCATCTGAGATATGTTTCTTATCAATCAGTGCTGTAAGAGAAAATGATTCTTGGGTTGAGTAATTTTGAAAATATGTACCTTGATTTTTCTCTTGTTGAGTAATTTTGAAAATACATACCTTGATTCTTAGGGAGCCATATTGATAGGAATAATAATAAAAATAATGATAGCAATAAAAATAGATATACAGATGATGACTGACATAAACCTTACTACCACTTACCAATATCCCATCTTCCTCCACTGCTGAACATACTGAATGAATGAATCTCCGCTGTGGTCCATGAGTTAGACACGAATGAGCAACTAAACAACAGTGAGAGCTTAGCCTGTGCCAGACATCATTTACAGTACTTCATGTATGAACACATCTGTATATTATTATTAGTGGCTCTGATATGCCTGAAGTGAAGTGGAAGCCGTTTAGTCCTGTCTGACTCTTTGCAACCCCATGGGCTGTAGCCTGCCAGGCTCCTCTGTCCATGGAATTCTCCAGGCCAGAATAATACTAGAGTGGGTAGCTGTTCCCTTCTCCAGGGGATCTTCCCAACCTAGGTGTTGAACCCAGGTCTCCCACATTGCAGGCAAATTCTTTACCGTCTGAGCCACCAGGGAAGCCTGATATGCCTAGAGGTAAATAAACATAGAAGAAACTTGGATAAGGTTCTCCAAGTGTATAGAACAATAGAAATGAACCAGGGAGAAAAGATTTACACTGTTGACAAATGGAGGTAGAGAGTAAAAAGAAAAGAAATTCTAGGAACTCTGCTCGGTGTTATGTGGCAGCCTGAATGGGAGGGGACTGGCAGGGAGAATGCATACATGTATTCATATGGCTGAGTCACTGCTGTGCACCTGAAACTGTCACAGCACTGTTAATCGGCCACACTCGAAGGTGAAATGTGTGTGTATTAGTCGCATCTGACTCTTTGTGACTCCATGGACTGTGACCCGCCAGGCTCCTCTAGTCCATGGAATTTTCCAGGCAACATGCTGGAGTAGATTGCCATTTCCTTCTCCAGGGGCTCTTCCCAACCCAGGAAATGAAACTGGGTCTCCTGCCTTGCAGGCAGATTCTTGACCATCTGCACCACCAGGGAATCCCAAAATTAATATATATATATCTATATATGCTGCTAAGTCGCTTCAGTCATGTCCAACTCTGTGCGACCCCATGATGGCAGCCCACCAGGCTCCCCGTCCCTGGGATTCTCCAGGCAAGAACACTGGAGTGGGTTGCCATTTCCTTCTCTAATGCATGAAAATGAAAAGTGAAAGTGAAGTCGCTCAGTCGTGTCCGACTCTTAGCGACCCCATGGACTGCAGCCCACCAGGCTCCTCTGTCCATGGGATTTTCCAGGCAAGAGTACTGGAGTGGGGTGCCATCGCCTTCTCCGATATATATATATAAATCCTAATAGCTTCTCCTATCCTTCCAACAGCAGAACCTGAGATGATCGGTGGTTCTGGCTAGCATTAAGTACACAAGAGGACTTTGGGAGCCAGCAAGGGGGAAGATGGAGGCTTTTATTTTAGTGGATGGATTTCCCTAGAGGACAATTGCCAGGATACTAGCTTATTCTCCCTAAACCAAAACCCCAGGAAGAGATAAAATCCCTCACCTATTGAATAGGTAAGGGAGCAACTAAGACCAAGATTAAGAACTAACGAAGTAAGATCTTAGAAAGGTGAGGCTCTTGTGGCTAATGCGTCTATGGCCAATACTGCTGTATTTGTCATAGTGATATGACTAAAATGGTCATGTGATGGAGAATATATCACAGACATTCCAGGCATGATGGCTAAATTTAGGTGTCAATTTGACTGGGCCATTGGATGCCCAGGTTAAACCGCATTTCTAGATGTGTCCGTGAGGGTATTTCTGGACTGTTGTTGTTTAGTCGCTAAGTCATGTCTGACTCTTTATGACCCCATGGGCCAGGCTTCCCTATCCTTCACTAGCTTCCAGAGTTTGCTCAGACTAATATTCTTTGAATCAGTGATGCTATCTAACCATCCCATCCTCTGCTACCACCTTCTCCCTTTGCTTTCAATCTTTCCCAGCATCAGTCTTTTCCAATGAGTTGTCTATTTGCATTAGGTGGCCAATGTATTGGAGCCTCAGCTTCAGCATCAGTCCTTGAAATGAATATTCAGGACTGATTTCCTTTAGGATGGACTGGATGGATCTCCTTGCAGTCCAGGGGACTCTCAAGAGTCTTATCCAACACCACAGTTCCAAAGCATCAATTCTGCACTCAGCTTTCTTTATAGTCCAACTCTCACATCCATACATGACTACTGGAAAAACCATAGCTTTGACTAGATGGACCTTTGTCAGCAAAATAACGTCTCTGTTTTTTAATATGCTGTCTAGGTTGGTCATAGCTTTTCTTCCAAGGAGCAAGCATGAAATTTTAATTTCATGGCTGCAGTCACCATCTGCAGTGATTTTGGAACCCCCCAAAATAAAGTCTCTTATTGTTTCCATTTTTTCCCCATCTATTTGCCATGAAGTGATGGGACCGGATGCCATGCTCTTAGTTTTTTAAATGTTGAGTTTTAAGCCAGCTTTTTCACTCTTCTCTTTCACTTTCATCAAGAAGGTCTTTCGTTCCTGTTCACTTCCTGCCATAAGGGTGGTGTCATCTTGGTTTCTGATGTTATTGATATTTCTCCCAGCAATCTTGATTCCAGCTTGTTCTTCATTCAGCCTGGCGTTTCTCATGATGTATTCTGCATTAAGTTAAATAAGCACAGTGACAATATACAGCCTTGATACACTCCCAATTTGGAACCAATCTGTTGTTCCATGTCCAGTTCTAACTGTTGCTTCTTGACCTGCATACAGATATCTAGGAGGCAGGTTAGGTGGTTTGGTATTCCCATCCTTGAAGAATTTTCCACAGTTTGTTGTGATCTACACTTTCAAAGGCTTTGGCATAATCAATAAAGCAAAAGTAGATGTTTTCTTGGAATTCTCTTGTTTTTTCATAATGAATTATATGTTAGGATAAGGTAGTATACAAATCGGAGAAGGCAATGGCACCCCACTCCAGTACTCTTGCCTGGAGAATCCCATGGACAGAGGAGCCTGGTGGGTTGCAGTCCATGGGGTTGCTAGGAGTCAGACACAACTGAGCGACTTCACTTTCACTTTTCACTTTCATGCATTGGAGAAGGAAATGGCAACCCACTCCAGTGTTCTTGCCTGGAGAATCCCAGGGACAGGGGAGCCTGGTGGGCTGCCGTCTATGGGGTCACACAGAGTTGGACACGACTGAAGCGACTTAGCAGCAGTAGCAGCAGCAGTATCCAAATGAAAGTAGTTTAAATATGGATAAAGTTTTATTATCTAACCTACAGAGGAATCGGAAGGTAAGATGTTCCAGGTTATGTAACCCAATGGTGCAGTGTGTCAACAGAGATGAGAATGTTCTTATCACTCTTTTTTTGCCCTTTGCAGACCATTGGCATTCATCGAAGAGGGCTTCCCTAGTGACTCATATGGTAAAGAATCCACCTGCAATTCAGGGGACTTGGGTTCAATCCCTGGGTAGGAAAGATTCCCTGGAGAAGGGCATGGTAACTCATTCCAATATTCTTGCCTGGAAAATCCCCTGGACAGAGGAGCCTGGCAGGCTACAGTCCCTAGTACTGCACAGAGTCAGACACAAACAAAGTGACTTAACATGTAATGCATGACATTCATCCAAGACAAGTGCCCTCCTGATATCAGGATGGCTGCTATAGCACCAGCCCTTACATTCACACACGAGTGTGTCAACAAGAAATCAAGCTTCTTCTCATCTATCTCTTTTTATCAGGGAGGGGAATCTTTTACAGTAGCTCCCCCCCGCCCCCGCCCCACCATGGGCTTCCCCTTTGCGCCCTACTGGCCAAGGCTGTATCCCATCTGCTGTGTGTGCTTAGTTGCTCAGTCGTGTCCACCTTTTTGTGACCCTGTGGACTGTAGCCATGGGAGATTCTCCCATGGTCATGTCTAAATCAAGCCCTGTCAAAAGGAATAGAATCACCTTTATTGGCCTAGGTTTACCAATATTCATTCCTCGGGCCTAGCCTGGAGCCCTCTTCCTTGAGAACTTGTGAAGATTAATATGAATAAAATCAAAGATTTTCCATTAAGGATGAAGGAAAGGGAGTTGGGGGTTAGTTAGAAGACAACCAAGAATGTCTTCTGTAATTCACAACTGTATTTCAAGTTCCAGAAGACTGCCAATCACTTAGTAGGTCCTTTAAAATAGCTGTGTCAAGAAAACCCCATTCTTTCATGTAATTCTAACTGCTTACTCAATATCTCCACTTGGATTGCCATCGAACCACCAGAAGCTAGGAGAAAGACATGGCACAGATTCTTCCTTATAGCTCTTGGATGAACCAACACTATGGACAACTGGATCTCATGCTTCCAGCCTTCAGAGCTGTGAGAAAATACAGTTCTGTTGTGTAAGCCATCCAGGTCATGGTATAATCAATCCTAGAGAAAATCAGTGCTGAATATTCATTGGAAGGACTGATGCTGAGGCTGAAGCTCCAATACTCTGGCCACCTGATGTGAAGAGCCAACTCATTGGAAAAGACCCTGATGCTGGGAAAAATTGATGACAGAATGAGAAGTGGGTGACAGAGGATGAGATGGTTGGCTGGCTGGCATCCTCGACTCAATGGATATGAGTTTGAACAAACTCCGGGAGATGCTGAAGGACAGGGAAGCCTGGTAAGTTTCAGTCCGTGGGGTCACAGAGTCAGACACGGCTGAGGGACTGAACAACAACAGGAAGCCGTACAGGTCTCGGTGCATTGTGACTCACTTTTCTCTCAGTATCGAGGCCTGGGAGGTGGCTTATGCCACCCAATAATTATTGCTGGGGTGTTACTGAGCAATTGAGTATGGCCCAGTGGAAACTATGCTGAAGAACTTGGTTTTTATTTTTATTTTGCCTCTAAGTTGCTGGTTGACCTTCAGCAACTTCCTTAACTAGTCTGGGCCTCTGCATTCCTATCTTCAGTCTCTAGGGATGCTTTAACAGTGCCCCATGGGAAGCTTCACACAAGGTTATTCCTTTATCAGATTTTCAAGGAAACCAAAGGGAAGTTGTAAATATCGAGTGAAAGAATTTCAAGAAGACTTAAGTCAAAGGGCAATATTCTCTAAACAGAGATCAGCTGAGCAAGATCTACTCAAGAAGGTAGCCACTTCTTTTGCTTCCTGGCAAGGCAGAGGACAACCCAGAGCTGCCAGACTATGATGGATAGAAGTGTAGCTATGGCTTAAGTTTTAAAATGAATGACCAGTAAGCAGGATGACTAGACTATATTGGGCCACCTCCTTTTCTGCTGGCAAGGTTTTCAGGAGCAGTTAGGAGCAGGTTGAATGAGGAAATGAAACAGATTCCAACAAGATACCTGCAGAACCTGAATGGGAAAGGGCCCCGGGGTAGAAGGTGGAGCATCCCTCTGCACTCAGCCCTCCTCCTCCTTTCTCAGCATTGGAGTCTCTTCCCAGAGCAATAAAACTCTTGACTGGTGAGACAGAGGCTCTCTCCATTGTGGATGAGCTCCAAGTTGCCCATGGAGTCAGGTTTGGGCTGCTGGTGAGCTTGACTGTGTGGTATTAAGAGACGAAAACCTTCATTTCTGCACTGATGCCAACTTGTGTTGGTTACCCATGAGTTTTCACGTGGGAAATTCTTGGCTGGTTTTCCCCTTCCTGAAAGCTCCCTTCACTTCAACACTATTCTTTGAGAGATCCCTATCTTGACAGCCTGGAGCAGTCACAGGAAATGTTCCCATGACTTGAGTAACTAGACCTAGTTCTAGTGTGAGTCTAGTATAGGTACATTTTTCTTCCCTCCTGGTATATTTCATGTAATATATGATTCATAGCTTATTAGCTTGTGCATATCACTTGGCCACCATGGTTCATAGTGGTTGTGCTGTAAGGATGCCTAATAAGAATTACCAAGAATATTACCTCTTGGGGCTTCCCTCATGGCTCACTGGTAAAGAATTCCCCTGCCAAAGCAGGAGACTCAAGAGACCCAGGTTCAATCCCTGGGTCCAGAAGATCCCCTGGAGAAGTAAATGCAACCCACTTTGGTATTCTTGCCTGGGAAATCCCATGGACAGAGGAGCCTGGTGGGCCAAGTCCATGGGGTTGCAAACAGTCAGATATGACTGAGGGACTCCACAACAGCAACAATTTTTACATTTTACTTCCAGCAAAGCCATTCATTTATTTCATCCAAAGTCTTTGACCCAATCAAGTGAGCTCTGGCTTTAAGATCCAGATTTGTTGAAGTAAAGTGTGACTTTAGTTTTGCAAAAGAACACTTACTTAACTAAATTAGTTGGGATAAAACCCTGTTACAGTGTGTGTCATCATAGGTCTGGTAGTGACAGCCTTGGATTCTTCAAAGGTTCGAGCTCAAATTATAACTCCAGTGACATTTCTCTCTAGGTTGCACTGCACTCTTTTTTCTTTCTATTTGCAATTTTATTTTTCCGCATAATAACCAGGAAAGTTGATGGAGTCTCCTCTATCTACCAGATAAGACAATTGATGGAGGATAAACAATAGTCTCAAGGTCACCCAGCAGCACGAAACAGAATTAATACCTAGAACTAGGCCTTCTGACCCCACATCCAGTGCTCTTTTCACTACAGAGATTATTACACTAACCCTGCCTTGGAGTTGTTTAAGGCTTTATCTCCACATCAGTCAAAAACATATTAGGTGCCTGCTATGAGCCAGGATGCTGGATAAATGCCTGATAACTCCCAATCCCTGTGCTAAAGAGGCTCACAGTTGAATAGTCGAGATAAGATTCCTGTATAAATAGCCCCAGTACAAAGCAGAATGTGAATAGCTTAGGAATTAGAAAGTCTTTAGATCATTGGAGACCAATGAGTGTCTAGCTGAGGAGCTTTGAATTTATTGGTAAGCCTGAGGAGCCACTGGCAGTCTTTGTTGAGTGTCCTGTGCTCAATAAGCTCCTCTTAAAACAAAGCAAAACAAAACATGGCAAGAGTTTAGAGGAAGAATTTGCATCTTCACTACTCTCCACTGGAGGAAAAATGGAGGAAAACAAGCAAGATGTAGTGACTTGTTTAAGTCACAAGAGGGACTCAGACCAGCCATCTTTCCCCATGCCTTTTTCTTAAAATCTATTGTGCAGACAAGGTGATGGGGGGTGGGGAGGCAGATGGGAGCTGGTAGGCCATAGGGGATGCTTTAGCTTCCATCTCCTTCTTTGAGGCATTGCCTACAAGTCTGGAGGCTCTTAGAGGCTATGTTAGTCATGCTGCTTTTCTGCTTGGCCATTTAAAAGAGGGCTTAACCATGTGACTTGCTCTGTCCAATAGGAGATTAGGAGACATGACACAGCAGTGTTTTGAAACGACCTTGCATTCTGGGCTTTGCTCTCCTGAGCCTCTGTCATCACACACGAGCATGTCCAGGCTGGCTTAGTGTGCGGAGAGACGGGGATAGAGTCGGGGGAGCACTGGGCCTGTCATCACAATTTACCAGCATCCGTCTATCACCCTACGCACGCGTCACATGACACCATGCCTCTTCTCTGCACTGTCTGTGCTAAATCCCGTTCATGTCATCTAGGGCTACAGGTATGAGTTGAGTGAACCCTCGACCCTAGGTGTTCCCCTCCTTTAACTGCAGCCCAAATATCATCTCTTTTAGGAGATACCAAGTACTTCTACATCCCACTAATGGTTCTTCTCTCTGGGCAGCTAGAAAAATAAGAATTCTGAGTACACTGAATGAATATGCTGTCTTTTGATAGATAGTCTTATTTGAATGTCTCCTCCAAGCAAATATGCAGCAAGAGGATTGTAAGCAAGAGGCAGAGAGAGACTGTGTGGGAGCCCCAAGTAGCCAGAGAGTGGAGAGGTATGACCCCAAACATCTGAGCCTCTCCAAAGGTGCTTCCTTAAGAATGCAAGGAAAAGGTCTTATCCAGGCAGCAAGCATGGAGCTCAGGCCAAAGCCTCATCCACAGGGTGGAGGATGAAAGATGCAATTGTGAGTCTGTATTTGGTGTGATGCGCTTCCCTGGTGGCTCAGTGGTAAGGAATCTGCCTGCCAATGCAGAAGATGCAGATTTGAAGATCCCTTGGAGAAAGAAATGGTAACCCACTCCAGTATTCTTGCCTGGCAAATCCCATGGACAAAGGAGCCTGGCAGGCTACAGTCCATGGGGTTGCAAAGGTGTTGATTATGACTTAGTGACTAAACAAAAACAACAGTTTGGTGTCACAGAGAACCTAAATTTGTGGGCAACCAGGGCAGTATGTCATTGTCCAAAATGTCAGTGATACACAACTGCTCTCCTTTACTGCGCATGTGCTCTGGACCTTCCAAGGGGATGCTATAGCTCCCATTTAACATGAAGAATCAGAAATGAGAAGTGATTTACCCAAGATCAAACAGATGACAGAAGAAATACAGTTCAAACTCAAGCCTGCCTAACTCAGAGTCAGCACTTTTCTGCTCTGCCACTTCCAAGACGCTTTAGTATCACTGTGATTTCCAGCAGTAAAATGACCTCATCTCAGTGAGTCAGGCCCTCCCCAGCGGGGTCACATCACCAGCTAGAGTTTTGGAGGTAAAGGCAGTTGTGAAGAAGGGTCCTTGGAGAAGTTGTCTGTAATCCCATGGACAGATGTGTACCTGGTTCTTCATGTCCCACCATCTACCTGTCCCACCTGCCCCAGCCAGCCATAGCATTGGCTGGTGGAACACATCAGTACCAGATGGGGAGGAGGGAACAAAAATTCCAGCTCTGCCTCTGCTGTGTGACTCTAAGCAAGAGACAAGCCTGCCTTGACTACGGTTACTGTAACTATAAAATGTTTGGGCCCCACTAGGGCTAATGGAAGGGCTTCCCAAGTGGCTTAGTGGTAGAGAATTTGTCTGCCATTGCAGGAGATGTAGGTTCAATCCCTGGGTCAGGAGGATCTCCTGGAGAAGGAAATGGTAACCCACTCCAGAATTATTGCCAGGAGAGAATTCTGTGGACAGAGGAGCCTGGAGGGCTACAGTCTACTGGGTCACAAAGAGTCAGACACGACTTAGTGGCTCAGTCGTGTCCGACTCTTTGCGACCCCATGAATTGCAGCACGCCAGGCCTCCCTGTCCATCACCAACTCCCGGAGTTCACTCAGACTCAAGTCCAT
>NW_011494951.1:8668100-8668588 GCF_000754665.1 Bison bison bison | reverse complement strand
AGACTCAAGTCCATCGAGTCAGTGATGCCATCCAGCCATCTCACCCTCTGTCATCCCCTTCTCCTCCTGCCCCCAATTCCTCCCAGCATCAGACTCTTTTCCAATGAGTCAGCTCTTTGCATGAGGTGGCCAAAGTATGGAGTTTCAGCTTCAGCATCATTCCCTCCAAAGAAATGCCAGGGCTGATCTCCTTCAGAATGGACTGGTTGGATCTCCTTGCAGTCCAAGGGACTCTCAATAGTCTTCTCCAACACCACAGTTCAAAAGCATCAATTCTTCGGAGCTCAGTCTTCTTCACAGTCCAACTCTCACATCCATACATGACCACAGGAAAAACCATAGCCTTGACTAGACGGACCTTTGCTGGCAAAGTAATGTCTCTGCTTTTGAATACGGTATCTAGGTTGGACATAACTTTCCTTCCAAGGAGTAAGCGTCTTTTAATTTCATGGCTGCAGTCACCATCTACAGTGATTTTGGAGCCCAGA
>NW_011494951.1:8667550-8668000 GCF_000754665.1 Bison bison bison | reverse complement strand
TGCCATAAGGGTGGTGTCATCTGCATATCTGAGCTTATTGATATTTCTCCCTGCAATCTTGATTCCAGCTTGTGCTTCTTCCAGTTCAGCTTTTCTCATGATGTACTCTGCATAGAAGTTAAACAAGCAGGGTGACAGTATACAGCCTTGACGTACTCCTTTTCCTATTTGGAACCAGTCTGTTGTTCCATGTCCAGTTCTAACTGTTGCTTCCTGACCTGCATACAAATTTCTCAAGAGGTAGATCAGGTGGTCAGGTATTCCCATCTCTTTCAGAATTTTCCACAGTTTATTGTGATCCACACAGTCAAAGACTTTGGCATAGTCAATAAAGCAGAAATATATGTTTTTCTGGAACTCTCTTGCTTTTTCCATGATCCAGCGGATGTTGGCAATTTGATCTCTGGTTCCTCTGCCTTTTCTAAAACCAGCTTGAACATCAGGAAGTTC
>NW_011494951.1:8666677-8667450 GCF_000754665.1 Bison bison bison | reverse complement strand
TTCCAAATTTGCTGGCATATTGAGTGCAGCAGTTTCACAGCATCATCTTTCAGGATTTGAAATGGCTCAACTGGAATTCCATCACCTCCACTAGCTTTGTTCATAGTGATGCTTTCTAAGGCCCAACTGAAACCATACTCACAGAAAACTAGTCAATCTAATCACACTAGGACCACAGCCTTGTCTAATTCAATGAAACTAAGCCATACCCGTGGGGCCACCCAAGACGGGCGGGTCATGGTGGAGAGATTTGACAGAATGTGGTCCAGTGGAGAAGGGAATAGCAAACTACTTCAGTATTCTTGCCTTGAGAACCCCATGTTCAGTATGGAAAGGCAAAATGATAGGATACTGAAAGAAGAACTCCCCAGGTCAGTAGGTGCCCCATATGCTACTGGAGATCAGTGGAGAAATAACTCCAGAAAGAATGAAGGGATGGAGCCAAAGCAAAAAGAATACCGAGCTGTGGATATGACTGGTGATAGAAGCAAGGTCCGATGCTGTAAAGAGCAATTTTGCATAGGAACCTGGAATGTCAGGTCCATGAATCAAGGCAAATTGGAAGTGGTCAAACAAGAGATGGCAAGAGTGAACGTCGACATTCTAGGAATCAGAGAACTGAAATGAACTGGAATGGGTGAATTTAACTCAGATGACCATTATATCTACTACTGTGGGCAGGAATCCCTCAGAAGAAGTGGAGTAGCCATCATGGTCAACAAAAGAGTCAGAAATGCAGTACTTGGATGCAATCTCAAAAACAACAGAATGAT
>NW_011494951.1:8663842-8666577 GCF_000754665.1 Bison bison bison | reverse complement strand
TCAGAAGAAGTGGAGTAGCCATCATGGTCAACAAAAGAGTCAGAAATGCAGTACTTGGATGCAATCTCAAAAACAACAGAATGATCTCTGTTCGTTTCCAAGGCAAACCATTCAGTATCACAGTAATCCAAGTCTATGCCCCAACCAGTGATGCTGAAGAAGCTGAAATTGAAAGGTTCTGTGAAGACCTACAATATGTTTTAGAACTAACACTCAAGAAAGATGTCCTTTTCATTATAGGGGACTGGAATGCAAAAGTAGGAAGTCAAGAAATACCTGGAGTAACAGGCAAATTTGGCCTTGGAATATGGAATGAAGCAGGGCAAAGACTAATAGAGTTTTGCCAAGAAAATGCACTGGTCATAGCAAACACCCACTTCCAACAACACAAGAGAAGACTCTACACATGGACATCACCAGATGGTCAACACCGAAATCGATTGATTATGTTCTTTACAGCCAAAGATGGAGAAGCTCTATACAGTCAACAAAAACAAGACCGGGAGCTGACTGAGGCTCAGATCATTAACTCCTTATTGCCAAATTCAGACTTAAATTGAAGAGAGTAGGGAAAATCACTAGACCATTCAGGTATGACCTAAATCAAATCCCTTATGATTATACAGTGGAAGTGAGAAATAGATTTAAGGGCCTAGATCTGATAGATAGAGTGCCTGATGACTATGGACTGAGGTTTGTGACATTGTACAGGAGACAGGGATCAAGACCATCCCCATGGAAAAGAAATGCAGAAAAGCAAAATGGCTGTCTGGGGAGGCCTTACAAATAGCTGTGAAAAGAACAGAAGTGAAAAGCAAAGGAGAAAAGAAAAGATATAAGCATCTGAATGCAGAGTTCCAAAGAATGGCAATAAGAGATAGGAAAGCCTTCTTCAGTGATCAATGCAAAGAAATAGAGGAAAACAACAGAAAGGGAAAGACTAGGGATCTCTTCAAGAAAACTAGAGATTCCAAGGGAACATTTCATGCAAAGATGGGCTCGATAAAGGACAGAAATGGTATGGACCTAACAGAAGCAGAAGATATTAAGAAAATGTGGCAAGAATACACAGAAGAACTGTACAAAAAAGATCTTCACGACCCAGATAATCACAATGGTGTGATCACTGACCTAGAGCCAGACATCCTGGAATGCGAAGTCAAGTGGGCCTTAGAAAGCATCACTTAGTGGCTAAACAGCAACAAAAACAGGGCCAGTGGATGAGCAGAGTGAAAAGAGACACAGAGAGAGGTCGATCCCTGCCTCCACTGAGCACACAACCCACCGGGGGCAAGAATTCCTGCCCAGCTTCCTCTGACACAGCTCAGGCTGCAGAGAGCTGGGCAGAGGTGCAGTCACACCCTCGTGGCAACGAAGAGGGAGATCCTTAAGGGTGGGCTGAAAGAAGGTTGCATAGGAATTTGACAAGCAGGAGAAGCTTCAGGAACATGTGGAGTTTTCAAAGAGGGCTATGGATCTCATTTCAGCTAAGCATCTTCAGAGTCTGTAAAGTTCAGTTCAGTTTGGTTCAGTTACTCAGTCGTGTCCAGCTCTTTGTGACCCCATGGACCAGAGCACACCAGGCCTCCCTGTCCATCACCAACTCCCGGAGTCCACCCAAACTCATGTGCATTGAATCGGTGATGCCATCCAGCCATCTCATCCTCTGCCATCCCCTTCTCCTCCCGCCTTCAATCTTTCCCAGCATCAGGGTCTTTTCAAATGAGTCAGCTCTTCCCATCGGGTGGCCAAAGTATTGGGTCAGCTTCAGCATCAGTCCTTCCAATGAATATTTAGGATTGATTTCCTTTAGGATGGACTGGTTGGATCTCTTTGCAGTCCAAGGGACTCTCAAGAGTCTTCTCCAACACCACAGCTCAAAAGCATCAATTCTTTAGTGCTCAGCTTTCTTGATCTTCCAGCTCTCACAAAGAGACTGCCAAAGTGCTCAGCAAATTGCAGGTCTCAGTGTCTGCTTGTTGACCGTCAATGAAGAAATGAGGGAGAATAAATGAATGGCCATTTCAACCACAGGAATTCTATATTCCATTGTTTATAGGCTCAAAAAGTCAGCAGGAAGAATGATTATATTGTATTTTATATTTTGTAATCTAGCCAAGAAGTTTGACATACATGGAAACACTTTATTTTTTCTTTTGGGTTTAAGAGTGTTGTTTATTATAAATATTTTGTAAACTGGGAGAAACACAAAGGTATGACTAATCTTATCATCAAAAGATGGTCAGTTTTAACATTTTAAAATATATTCTTCTAATCCTTTCCCTGTGCTTACACACATACATACACACACTTTTTTTTTTAACCTTCAGTTCAGTTCAGTTCAGTCGCTCAGTCGTGTCCGACTCTTTGCCACCCCATGAATCACAGCACGCCAGGCCTCCCTGTCCATCACCAACTCCCAACTGAGTTCACTCAGACTCATGTCCATCGAGTCAGTGATGCCATCCAGCCATCTCACCCTCTGTCATCCCCTTCTCCTCCTGCCCCCAATCCCTCCCAGCATCAGAGTCTTTTCCAATGAGTCAACTCTTCACATGAGGTGGCCAAAGTACTGGAGTTTCAGCTTTAGCATCATTCCTTCCAAAGAAATGCCAGGGCTGATCTCCTTCAGAATGGACTGGTTGGATCTCCTTGCAGTCCAAGGGACTCTCAAGAGTCTTCTCCAACACCACAGTTCAAAAGCATCAATTCTTTGACATTTAGCTTTCTTTATA
>NW_011494951.1:8658981-8663742 GCF_000754665.1 Bison bison bison | reverse complement strand
ACCACAGGAAAAACCATAGCCTTGACTAGATGGACCTTAGTTGGCAAAGTAATGTCTCTGCTTTTGAATATGCTATCTAGGTTGGTCATAACTTTCCTTCCAAGGAGTAAGTGTCTTTTAATTTCATGGCTGCAGTCACCATCTGCAGTGATTTTGGAGCCCATAAAAATAAAGTCTGACACTGTTTCCACTGTTTGCCCATCTATTTCCCATGAAGTGATGGGACCAGATGCCATGATCTTTGTTTTCTGAATGTTGAGCTTTAAGCCAACTTTTTCACTCTCCTTTTTCACTTTCATCAAGAGGCTTTTTAGTTCCTCTTCACTTTCTGCCATAAGGGTGGTGTCATTTGCATATCTGAGGTTCTTGATATTTCTCCCGGCAATCTTGATTCCAGCTTGTGTTTCTTCCAGTCCAGTGTTTCTCATGATGTACTCTGCATATAAGTTAAATAACCAGGTGACAATATACAGCCTTGACATACTCCTTTTCCTATTTGGAACCAGTCTGTTGTTCCATGTCCAGTTCTAACTGTTGCTTCCTGACCTGCATACAGATTTTTCAAGAGGTAGATCAGGTGGTCAGGTATTCCCATCTCTTTCAGAGTTTTCCACAGTTTATTGTGAACCTTACATAGAGTGAAAACATGCTCATAAAAGACTCAAAATGAGAGAATGTGATTCCAATAGTCCATTTGGCTCTTTATGTGAAAATAAAGCCCACAGTAAAATAAAAGATGGGCAAAATATGGCATCTTAGGCTATAGATGTTCAAAATATGAAAACTGTTTCTTTTTTCCAAATATAACCTTTCTTTTCTCTATAGGATGATTATATTAATGGTAATGACAATAATTATTATTCATTAATTCCTCACCATAAACCAGGTAGTGTACAAAATATTTCACACATTTTAACATTTTTTTTTAAATCTTACTACAATACTGCAAGTCAGAAAGTGCTGTCTCCATTTAAAAAAGGAGGTTTAGCAATTTGTCAAATCTTTTCAGCTGGGAACCCAGACTTGTCCAACTCAAAGCCAAGTGCTCTCCCCAAGGATGTCAGAAGTGGTGGCCCAGAGGTGTCCACATAGGACTGAGAGCCAGACTTCCAAATGTCATATCGTAGAACGCTCCCGTGACTTAAAGGGCTTCTGATGATGCGTCTTTGTGCTGAAGAGGTTACAGTGGAGTTGACTGCGGACTGCTACACTCAGTTGTTGGCTTTTGTGCCTGTTAAAGCCCTTAGACTTACCTCTGTGTTAGTGCTGACTGTCCGAGTTGCAGAGAATGTCTTAGTCAGCCACCCCCTTTGACCTCCCTGCCAACAGCCTGCATCAATTGCCAGCCATGTGAGTGAGCCATCTTGGACTTAGCAATGCAGGCAAGCCTTTAGGTCTGTCAGTAGGCGAGAGCCACATGAGAAACAGAGGGAGAACCAGCTGAGCCCACTCAACCCACTGGACCACGAAAGATAATAGCATTCTTTTATTTATTCATTTATTTTTTGGCTGTGCTAGATCTTCTAGCAGAGAAGGCAATGGCACCCCACTCCAGTATTCTTGCCTGGAAAATCCCATGGATGGAGGAGCCTGGTAGGCTGCAGTCCATGGGGTCCTAGAGTCGGACACGACTGAGCGACTTCACTTTCACTTTTTACTTTCATGCACTGGAGAAGGAAATGGCAACCCACTCCAGTGTTCTTGCCTGGAGAATCCCAGGGACGGGAAGCCTGGTGGGCTGCCGTCTATGGGATCACACAGAGTCGGACACGACTGAAGTGACTTAGCAGCAGCAGCAGCAGCAGCAGCAGATCTTCTAGGGACTTTCTCTAGTTGCAGCGAGTGGAAGGCTGCTCTTCCTCGTGGTGTGTGGGCTTCTCATTGCGGTGGCTTCTCTTGTTGCAGAGCACAGGTTCCAGATTGTGGGCTCGGTAGTTGTGGTGCATGGGCTTAGCCGCTCCGTGGCATGTGGGATCCTCCTGGACCTGGGACGGAACCTGTGTCCCCTGCATTGGCAGGTGGATTCTTAACCACTGGACCATCAGGGAAGTTGCAATACTCATATTCTTTTATTGGGGAATTCTTTGTTACACAGCACTGGATAGTCAGCAGTGACACTGAGTTGGGTTGAATTTCAGACTTAAAGGGATTTTTTTCAGGAGAATTTTTCCTAGTAAGTGAATTTTTGGCTTTAAAATTCAAATTCATATGTGGTAAAGGTTTTTTTTTTTTTTTTGCTATTATGTAACTTGTCACCTTCATTAAATGTTGGTAGTGAGGGTTTTATATGCATCCATATTTCTCCATGTAGACATACATTTCAATAGACTGAAATTTGGCAAAACTATTAGTGTATTTTCACAAGGGAAAATCATAGTGTCCAGAGCCCAGAAAACTTATAAAGAGTCTTGATCTCATATGATAACATTCTGGGCCAGTAGATTGAGAGGAAGTGGACTTACATTCTTGAACAAATTTGTGCTTGGTCATGATATATTATTCTTTCATACAGCAATGTATTAAATAGCCTGGAAGAGGAAATGTCAACCCACTCCAGTATTCTTGCCTAGAAAATTCCATGGACAGAAAAGCCTGAAGGGCTACAGTCCATGGGATCACAAAGAATCGAACATGACTGAGCACACAGGCAATCAATTACTTGATTAAGGCTTGTATGAATATTCTTTACTGAGTCTCTGATTTTCTTTTAGTCTTTTTCAGGTTCTGGTAATAATCTGCTGGTTTCATGAAGGAATTTGCAAGTTTAATTTTAAAGATCTGGAATATTTTAAACAGCACTGGAACTTGTTGTTCAGTTCTGAGTCATGTCTGACTCTTTGGCCCCGTGAACTGCAGCACTCAGGCTTCCCTGTTCCTTCACTGTCTCCTGGAGTTTGCTCAGATTCATGTCAATTGAATCAGTGATGCTATCTAACCAATTTATCCTCTGCTGCCCTCTTCTCCTTTTGCCTTCAAACTTTCCTAGCATCAGGGTTGGAATTATTTGTCTTCAAAAACTTGTTAGAATCCTTTTTTGAAACTCTTAGCCTAGAACTGTGTGTGTGTGTGTGTGTGATTAGGGAGGGTGGAGTAAACGGTGACTTCTGGAATTACAAGTTGCAAGACAGGTTGGATAGCAGTGACTTTGCCTGAGATAGGGAATCCTGGAAGAAAGCCCAGACTAAGTGAAAATCTCATGGATTTAACTTTAGAGAAATGACGATTCTGCAGATTTTGGCTTGGAAGGAGGGTAAGAGTGGCAGGGTACTTGACTAGAAGATTCCTATAGAAGTGAAGTGAAGTGAAAGGCGCTCAGTCATGTCTAACTCTTTGTGACCCCATGGACTTTACAGTCTGTGGAATTCTCCAGGCCAGAATACTGGAGTGGGTAGCCTTTTCCTTCTCCAGGGCATCTTTTCAACCCAGGGATCGAACCCAGGTCTCCCGCATCGCTGGCAGATTCTTTACCAACTGAGCCCCAAGGGAAGCCCGAAGACTCCTATAGAAGCTGTGTTTAAATATTGCATGAGTTTGCTAGGACTGCTGTAAAAAGTACCACACGCTGGGTGGTTTAAACAACAGAAGTTTACTATCTTACATTTGTGGAGGCTACAAGTTCAGAACCAAGGTGTCAGCAGTGCTAGTTCATTCTGCGGGAAAACCTCCCGTCCCTTCTCCTGGTTTCTGAGGACTCTTTGGCCTGTGGAGCCAAAACTTCGGTCTTCCCACATTCCCACTATGTGTGTGTCTTTTTTTAAATTTCCCCTCTTGTGAGGACACCAGTTACATTGGGCTAGAGTCCATTCTAAGGACTTCATCTTAATTTTACTACCTCTGCGAAGATCCAGTTTCCAAATGAATTCACTTTCTAAGGTCCTGGGGCTTGGGACTCCAGCGTATGAGTTTGTGGGGGGGATCACAGTTCAACATAAAACAAATATCAAATGCATTGTTCTAACTTAGATTGTGTTTGTTTGGGGGTAGCTTACAGGGTGGGGCTAATGAAGATTGAACAAGAAAATGTACTCTCTCCCCAATTGTTTCTTATTGCTGCAAATAATTTGCTACATAGATGACTTTGAGATAGTCAAAACTGATGCTATGCTAAGCAAAAAAGTCGGTCACACAAAAACACATGCTGTATGACTCCATTTACATGAAATGATCCCCATGGAGAAATTCAGAGAGACAAATTAGTGATGGCCTAGGACTGGGGCTGGGGCTGGAATGTGGGCTGCATGCTAAAGGACATAGGTTTTCATTTGTGCTGTACTGTGCTTAGTTGCTCAGTCATGTTTGATTCTTAGTGACCCCACAAACTGTAGCCCACTAGGCTCCTCTGTCCACGGGAATTTTCCAGGCAAGAATACCAGAGTAGGTTGTCATGCCCTCCTCCAGGGGATCTTCCTAACCCAGGAATCAAACCAGGGTCTCCTGCATTGTGGGCGGATTCTTTACCAGCTGAGCAATCAGGGAAGCCCAGGGATTCTTTTCAGTTCAGTTCAGTTCAGTTCAGTCACTCAGTCGTGTCTGACTTTTTGTGCCCCATGAATCACAGCCCGCCAGGCCTCCCTGTCCATCACCAACTCCTGGAGTTCACCCAAACTCATGTCCATCGAGTCAGTGATGCCATCCAGCCATCTCATCCTCTGTCATCCCCTTCTCCTCCTGCCCCCAATCCCTCCCAGCATCAGACTCTTTTCCAATGAGTCAGCTCTTCTCATGAGGTGGCCAAAGTATTGGAGTTTCAGCTTCAGCATC
>NW_011494951.1:8657669-8658301 GCF_000754665.1 Bison bison bison | reverse complement strand
TATGGTATCTAGGTTGGTCATAACTTTGCTTCCAAGGAGTAAGCGTCTTTTAATTTCATGGCTGCAGTCACCATCTGCAGTGATTTTGGAGCCCCCAAAAATAAAGTCTGACACTGTTTCCACTGTTTCCCCATCTATTTCCCATGAAGTGATGGGACCAGATGCCATGATTTTAGTTTTCTGAATGATGAGCTTTAAGCCAACTTTTTCACTCTCCACTTTCACTTTCATCAAGAGGCTTTTGAGTTCCTCTTCACTTTCTGTCATAAGGGTGGTGTCATCTGCATATCTGAGGTTCTTGATATTTCTCCCGGCAATCTTGATTCCAGGTTGTGCTTCCTCCAGCTCAGCATTTCTCATGATGGACTCTACATATAAGTTAAATAAGCAGGGTGATAATATACAGCTTTGATGTACTCCTTTTCCTATTTGGAACCAGTCTGTTGTTCCATGTCCAGTTCTAACTGTTGCTTCCTGACCTGCATACAAATTTCTCAAGAGGCAGGTCAGGTGGTCTGATATTCCCATCTTTTTCAGAATTTTCCATAGTTTATTGTGATCCACACAGTCAAAAGCTTTGGCTTAGTCAATAAAGCAGAAATACATGTTTTTCTGGAACTTTCTTGCTTTTT
>NW_011494951.1:8654398-8657336 GCF_000754665.1 Bison bison bison | reverse complement strand
GAACTAACACCCCAAAAAGATGTCCTTTTCATTATAGGGGACTGGAATGCAAAAGTAGGAAGTCAAGAAACACCTGGAGTAATAGGAAAATTTCTCCTTGGAGTACGGAATGAAGCAGTGCAAAGGCTAATTAGAGTTTTGCCAAGAGAAGGCACTGGTCATAACAAACACTCTCTTCCAACAACACAAAAGAAGACTCTACACATGGACATCACCAGATGGTCAACACCAAAATCAGACTGATTATATTCTTTGCAGCCAAAGATGGAGAAGCTCTATACAGTCAGCAAAAACAAGACTAGGAGCTGACTGTGGCTCAGATCACGAACTCCTTATTGCCAAATTCAGACTTATATTGATTCTTTTAGGGGAATGAAAATGTCTTAAAATTTGAATATGGTGACTGTCACACAACTTTGTGACTATTCTAAAAACCACTGAATTGTAACTTTAAATGGGTACATTGTATGGTTTGTGAATCATATGTCAATAAAGCTATTGAAAACAAATGCAGATGTTAAGTCAGCAGTTGGATGTTAGGGTGTTTAAGTGAATTTTAAAGTACATTTTGGTCATGAGATTCTAAGTTCTGCATTTTTTTCATCTCTCTGGATTTTGTTTTTCTTCTTTGCAAAATGAGACTAGGGTCTATAGGTGGTCTCCAATCATCTGGCACGAGGGACCAGTTTTGCGGAAGACAGTTTTTCCATGGACCAGGATGGGGGATGGTTTGGGGATGATTCAAGTGCACTGGATTGACTGTACACTTTATTTCTATTTTTATGACATCAGCTTCACCTCAGATTGTCAGGCATTAGATCCTGGAGGCTGGAGACCCCTGTAGTAGATGATCCCCCCTGCAAGTCAACTCAAATGATCACCCAATGTCCATATTTCACTTACAGAGCAGACTAGCTTAGAGTCTGGACTTTGAGAGCAGCAGATCTGAATTTGAATCCCTCTTCAACTAGCAGTTCTGAAGCTTTGGGCAAATTACTGGAGTTTGTTGAAACTTAATCTCCAAACTGGGATATGGAATGTGAATAGTAATAATTATTTCCTCGTGGGGGCTAATGAGACACATTTAATGTGCTAATATTCTACAGGGCTTTGCAAGCATCTGGCACACGATAAATTTCTAAAAGGCAGTAGCTATTATTATCATCGGCATTAACTTCCTAAGGTCGAGACGAATGACTCGACTTCACCAAAATGGGCCAGAAGATTCCTTTCCCACAGGTGTCAAGTTGTCCTCTCACATTCGATGCTCCATCAGTTCTACATCCTATGCAGTTTTAAATGCTGGAATAATCTGACGCAGCAGTATCTGTGTTAGTCTTGCACATGGATTTCCTCATGCTCCGCCTTCAGCCTGGTAAGATCTCTGTGTTATAAGATAATCAGTTTGCCTCTGTTTTTAAGAGGCACCCAGTGTCATGAAGAATATGACAAATTTGTGATCATTGGTAGCAATCCGATGGATGCAAATACATCCCTTTAATACTCATCGAACACCTACTTTGTTCAAAACAATATGCCAAGCACAGAGAGAAGAGCAAAACGAATAATATAAGGATGCTACCCTTACAAGTCCCATAGTTTAGTGGCGAAGATGCTACCATGTGTGCATTCTCATGCATCAAATATTTTCTGAGTTTATGAGGTGGATGGAAATACTTGCAATGCAATGCATGATGTCGAGCCCTGTAATAGATGTATAAACTACGTGCTGAGAAAGACTCTCAGAAAAAGAAAGGGTTGATACAACATGAAGAGGACATGCCTGTCTCCACTAAAATTGGGGAGCACTTAAACTTCTCACTGGTGTGCAAACATGACCTACATTTCTGAGTCAGAGATTACAACTGCTTCTGAAATGACCAGTAGAATCTGGATATTTAATGAAGGGACTAGAGAGGGTCATTACAAGGAGGGAAACAGGGATTGGGTTATGAAAGGTCTAATGCTAACAGAAGACACACACACACACAACTCTTAAAGGGGAATGGCAAGCCTGGAATTATGCACACAAATCAGAGTGTCTGTGTCTGTGTGTGCGCATGCTCACCTACACATGTGTGCACTGAAAATATAAGATATAGGTTGCTTTTCTTCTACATTTTACATGGTTTTCAGTCCCAAATTTTGTATGTGTTGATCAATAAATTTCTTTTTTCTTTAAGTATTTGAGTAACAGCAGAGAGCATGCAGTTTCAACGGCAAACTCACTACTGACTCATTTGTCTCTCTGCGACTGAGACTTTTCATTGTCAATAACGTTAGTTCCATCTATCGCTCACTCTGAAATGACCTGTATGATTTTTCCTCCTAATAGCATTCTCTCCATTTGGGCTCACATTTGGGTAGCTGAAGAGCCATGGTGTCAGTCCTGAGTTTTCACCATCTGACAGCCAGAGCTCTGCAAGTACAGAGAGACCCTCAAGCTTTCTTGTGGCCCTGCCTCCCAGCTTGGTGAGCCATTCCCTGCTATGAGGATGCAGAAAAGCACCTTTCTTATTCCTCAAACAATTCTTCACTTCAAAAGGTTGGAGTAAGATTTATAGAAAAGAGAGTTGGAAGGAGCAAACATTTATTCAGTCATGTTGCGAGAGCGTGGACCCTGGAGTCCAAAGATCCATATTAAAATCCCAGATCTACCACTTTGCTGGGCAACTGGAGCAAACCTTTTCCCTGCTCTGGGTCTTAGCTTCCTCCCCTCTGGAGGATGAGGATGGTAATATTTCCCTTATAGGGTTGCAGAAAGGTTGAGTGAGGTTCTGTATACAAAACAGGCAATTAAGGCCCCAGCTCAAGGTTGGTTCCTATCCTAGGAAAAAATGACAAGAGGAAGACTAGCATCTTCTGCAGGTTCTAGAAAGCCAGTGTGTATAGGGAAACATAAAATCATTTAAAAATCAGAATATATGGCTTTATGCAG
>NW_011494951.1:8637203-8654294 GCF_000754665.1 Bison bison bison | reverse complement strand
CCAAGTGTTCATCACTCAGTCGTGTCTAACTCTTTGTGACCCCATGGACTGTAGCCTGCCAGGCTTCTCTGTCCATGGGATTCTCCAGGCAAGAATGCTGGAGTGGGTTGTGTAAACACAAAATTGGTAAATTAACATTTATTTTTATACCAGAACATATTTGTCATCATAGTTCAGCCACTACTGTCATGTCTGACTCTCTGCGACCCCATGGACTGCAGCATGCCAGGTTCCTTTGTCCTCCACTATCTCCTGGAGTTTGATCAAATTCATGCCCATTCATGATGGTATCTAACCTGATGCTGAAGCTGAAGCTCCAATACTGTGATGTGAAGAGCCAACTCATTGGAAAAGATCCTGATACTGGGAAAGATTGAAGGCAAAAACAGAAGGGTGCTGTGGAGGATGAGATGGCTAGATAGCATCACTGACTCAATGGACATGAATCTGAGGCACCTCCAGGAGATAGTGAAGGACAGAGGAGCTGGTCCATGGAGTTACAAAGAGTCAGACATGACTTCACCACTGAATAACAATAACAAGTTATTTATACAGCATTGGTATTCTGCTTTTGCAAATCCATACCTTTTGTTCTTTGCTTCTCTGAAGACCTCTCTGACATGAAAATGTTCTTTAGCAACATAATATTTGACCCTATCAAAGAAAAACCCCCAAGATCTTAACAAACAATCATTTTGATGATGACTTCCCTGGTGACTCAGATGGCAAAGAATGTGCCTGCAATGCAGGAGACCCGGGTTCGACCCCTGGGTTGGGAAAAACCCCTGGAGAAGGAAATGGCAATCCACTCCAGTATTCTTGCCTGGGAAATCCCATGGACAGAGGAGCCTGGCGGGCTACAGTCCCTAGGGTTGCCAAGAGTCGGACACAGCTGAGGGCTTTCGCTTCACTTCTTATAAAGCATTGCTGGTCTAAGAATATATAACGTATAAATAAATATAAATACATTATAAATGCATAGTTCATATACCAAATAGTGATTTTTCAAAGAATAATATGACAATAAAAATAGTTTTAAATATTTCACCATTCATGATAGTTTCATGCCTCGCTTCTTAGTGTCTGAAGGCATGGTCTCCTGGGGATGCACTGTGGCAGAATAGCGGTAAATGAAAGCTCCTATTTCACTTGATCTCAGCCAAAAGGCTGAGAAGAGACGAAAATCCATATTTCTAACACATTTCTGGCTTATTTCAGATATTTTGGCGATATCTAATTAGAAAATCATGTTTAACCTTGTATGACAAAGAGCTCTTAGGAGATACAGAAGTGACAGCTATAAAAATTTTGAAGACTTAGAGTGAAACAAAAAAGAAGGAAAAAAACACCTCAGTAATGTTTCTGTTGATTGCTGAAAAGAAAATATTTTGGATACATTGGGTTAAATAAAACATATGATTAAAATTCAAAAATAAAACTTTGCTGGTTGATTATGTATTTAAATGATGTTGGAATATGCCAGTTACTGTTTTATTCTCCACTACTTGGGAGTGCCTTGAAAAAAAGACTTAGGAGAAAGAACTCCTCTTCCAGGTTGCTATATACTTTAAAAAAAAACAAAACAAAAACTCTATAGGGGTATAACTGACATACAAAGAGCTGTATCTACTTCATGTGTATAATTGACTGAATCTGGAGATAAGCATACACTTGTGAAACCATAACCAGTCAGTATAACTCATCCTCTACACATTCTCTACCTTCTCCCTGGTGGCTCAGATGGTAAAGCGTCTGCCTGCAATGAGGGAGACCCGGGATTGATCCCTGGGTGGGGAAGATCCCCTGAAGAAGGAAATGGCGACCCACTCTAGTACTCTTGCCTGGAAAATCCCATGGACAGAGGAACCTTGTAGGGGTCACAAAGAGTCGGACACGACTGAGTGACTTCACTTTCTTTTCTTTCTTTCTACACAGTGGTTTCTCAGTTCAGTTCAGTCACTCAGTCGTGTCCAACTCTTTGTGATCCCATGAACCGCAGCACGCTAGGCCTCCTTGTCCATCACCAACTCCCAGAATTTACCCAAACTCATGTCCATTGAGTCGGTGATGCCATCCAACCATCTCATCCTCTGTCGTCCCCTTCTCCTCCTGCCTTCGATCTTTCCCAGCATCAAGGTCTTTTCAAATGAGTCAGCTCTTCACATCAGGTGGCCAAAATATTGGAGTTTTAGCTTCAACATCAGTCCTTCCAATGAACACCCAGGACTGATTTTCTTTAGGATGGACTGCTTGGATCTCCTTGCAGTGGTTCCTACTTCTCTATTTATTTATTTTCTGGTGATAAAATGCTTAACGTAAGATCTCTCCTCCCAGCAGAATGCTAAGTATATAATGCAGCACTGTTAGCTACAGATGTTGCTCTCACCCCAAGCCCCCCGTGTTCCCCACCAGGCCTGGGACTCAGCATACTCCCTCTGTGTCATTGTTCCTCATCCCTTACCCTGCCCACAGTCACTGTGTCCTAGGGGCTATGGTTTTTTCCTCCTCCATTTCTCAACCGCAGCCTTTCTCCCCATGACCCACCACTTCTCCAGCTGGACTGGTCCAGGGCCCCTGCCAAGTCCCTTTCCTTCTCCCACTGTGTCACCAGGAAGGTCTTTCAATACTGGGCTGTAACCTCAGCAGCCTCTCGTTTCTCACTGCTTGCAGGGAAAGTTGCTGACACAGCACTGGGGGTCTTCCCCGTCTAGCCCCAAACTCACTTTCCAGTTGGCTTTCCTGTGTAAACCCACTCCTACAGGAGGCTGTAAATCCACTCCTCACTGAGGCTGACTTTGATACGGAGTTCAGTGCTCTGTGGGAAGACCAACATCTGAGCAAGGAAGGTGGAGGGAATATTAAGTTAAGCTGTGATGACGTAGGGTCACCATGGGCTCCCTGGAGCTAGAAAGCTTCCAGAAAGGTCCCCTGTTGGTACCTCAAGTCTTAGCTAGTGCTTCTGAATCAGGAGACCTTGGGTCAGGCTGTTCTCAGCAGCGGAGGCCATGACTAAGGAGCTGATGGCTGCAGGGTTCCATGCTCAGCGCAGACAGTATCAGGGTGAGAAGTCCCTCCCTCCCAGAAGGAGAATTAGCGAGGGGTGGGGGTAGGCTTTCCATGTCCACTGCACTCACTCTCCAGTTCCTACACAAACCTCTGCTCCTTTCTGTGGTTTCAGGCCTTCGTACTTGTCCTTCTTGCAGCAATGCAAGAAGGCAACTTGTCAGCAATGCCTGTTGCCTCCTGCTTTTCTCCCTTTGATCTGAGGCCTTCAGTTTCCCTCTATGACTGACCTCAAACCACTCCACCCTAAAGGAAATCAGTCCTGAATATTCATTGGAAGGATTGATGCTGAAACTCCAATACTTTGGCTACCTGATGCGAAGAGCCGACTCATTGGAAAAGGCCCTGATGCTGGGAAAGATTGAAGGCAGGGGGAGAAGGGGACAACAGAGGATGAGATGGTTGGATGGCATCATTGACTTGATGGACATGAGTTGAGCAAGCTCCAGGAGTTGGTGATGGACAGGGAAGCCTGGTGTGCTGCAGTCCATGGGGTAGAAAAGAGTCAGACATGACTGAGTGACTGAACTGAACACTGAAGCAAAGGATTGAAATGATCAGATTAGAGATCTGAAAATACATTCTAGATGCTGTTTGGAGAATAGATGGAGAAGGGAAAAGACACCAGGGGGAGGCCACGAGGGGGCCATTTTTAGTCACCCATGGAGATAAGGGTAGTTTCGGGTAGGATGGGGGCATGGAGACAAGGGACTAGATCTACAGCAATTTAGGGGAATAAAACTGACAAGCCTTGGTGACTGATTTGTATGTGATTGGGGATGAAGGAAAGGGAGCTGTCAAAGCTGCCTTTAGCGTCCCGTTGACCCCTAATCTCTTTGGATGCAGAATCCAGTGACGATGACAGGCCACCCACTGGAGACCTATATGCACATACACACAGCATCTTGCCTATCACTTCAGAGGGATGCGTGGGATGTCTAAGGCCCCTTCATGAGCCCCAGGTGGGAAAAAGGCCTATATCTTATTCCTTGCTGTACCTCTAAATTCTCCTCTAGAAACCAGGATAGAATCTGGCACACAGAACGTGTTTGTTGAAGCAGTTATTCAAGGTGAGACAAGATGGCAGTTACCAAGAAACTCCTGATGGTGAATTCTCTGTCTTTTCTGCTGCAATATGGATGCATGGATTTTACTAGAAGAGCCATAACTTGCATGCCTATGAACCAACTGCTTATTAGCTTGCAAGGCAGCGTGAGGTGGAAAAGTCCACAAATGGACTCAGGAGCCTCCAGGTGGTGGAGAGGAATAAATTTTAAAATATTAAGGGCTCCAAAGACCCAAGATTTGTCTGCAGCAGATGTCTCTCCATAATGCTCAGTGCGTTTGGACGGAAGAATGAAGCTGTCTGGTCTTATTTTATGTTGGGGCGTACATCATTCGGGGATGAAGCCAGTCTGCCTATGGCCGGGTGGATGAGTTAAGGTAACGTCTGGCATTCAGTGATTCATTTTTACCTGGTGGAGGAAGCAGA
This sequence comes from Bison bison bison, assembly GCF_000754665.1. NCBI lineage: Eukaryota > Metazoa > Chordata > Mammalia > Artiodactyla > Bovidae > Bison > Bison bison. Next base: position 8,649,739 of record NW_011494951.1, on the reverse strand, counting down.
ATTGGTAATTGTGTTCACAGACAGAGATTTAGAACAGAATCTTGCCTTTGCAGATAAGGCATTCAGGAGGCCAATAAAGATAAGAGAGAGAAGGAATGCGTAGGAGGAAGTTCTAAAAAATATTTGATTTCCACATATTAACCTAGGCTGGGTTGGATTTTTCTTTTTGTGTTTTGAGCTGCTGCGAGGGGGACGGGGGAAGGAGGACCACCAACTGAACTGTGGATTCTTCTAGGAGCCTAAGTATCACCCGGTTCAGTCGTCATTTAAGTAGGAATTCCCTCTGCAGGGCCCCTTGCAGATGGTCCATGGTCGCTCCCGAAGCTGTCCCTGTACGACTCCATTGTTGAATAGCTTTGATAGAAAGATGTGTCCAGACTCTGTAGTCTATACCAGGAGCTGCAAATCAGCTTAAATTTGCATGACCATTCCAATTACTTGACAGTGTTTGCCTAGAGCTGAAGGATTCTGGGGCTGAAACTGGATTTAAAACAACAACAACAACAACGCAGTAATTGATTATCAGTGTCCGTCACCGAGGAAGCAGGATGAGAAGTGGCACCCTGGAAACCGAAAATATTGCCAGCCCTGCGTGCAGTCTTCAGTTAGTTCATTCAGCTTTTGTTTACTGAGCATCTAGTTTGTGCTGGTTGTGGGCCCAGGGGTTGGGGGTATAAATCCAATGGTTATTTCTCAGTTCTCATTTTGCTCACCCTCTGCAAAATTGGACAGAGTTGGCCATTTTTTTTCTTCTTAAGCTACATTCGAATCCCCTCTCCCACCCCTGCTTCAGCTTCTCTGAAACCACGACTCTCTTTACTCCCAACTCACAGGCTATTGCTCCTCGATTTCCTCCTGTTCTTCATTTTAAAATGTTGCACACTCGCAAGGTTTGGTCCTGAGTCTCCTTTTCTTCTCTGTCTCACTCTCTTGATAATCATATCCAGTCCCATATCTTCTAATGCCATCTCCAGGCTAATGAAACTCAAGTTTATGTCTCTAGCCACAAAGGGAAGTCTATACAACCATCTTCTACCTGGCACCTCCACTTTGATGTCTAAATGCATCAAACATTCAAAAGAGAACCCTTGATTTCCGTATTACCTCTGTCCCCCTACCTCGGAATAAAACCGCATTCATTTGCCCGTCTTCACACCTCGGTAATGGTGCTGCTGTGCATTCCATTGCCCTTGCCAATGAGACAAGGTTGCTTTCCTTCCCTCACCATCCCACGTCTAAGATATCAGCCACTCCCGTCAATTTTACCTACAAAACTCCTCCCGATCTGCCCATGTCGCCCTGCCACTTCACCATCCTCATCCCAGGGTGATCTCATTCTTTCCTGAAATACATCAACAGTTCCGATTTGATTCACTCAGCCTACTGTCTGCACAAGAAGACAATTTAAAAGCAAATGTTAATGAGATCACGTGAGCTGATTGTTTAAAACGCTCCAAAGGAAATCCAGACTCCTTCTCCCAGTTTACCAGGTCAACTTCAGTCTTCACCTAGCACCTGGACCTCACTGTTCCTATTTTCTTTACCACACACTGAGTTAAGTGAAGTGAAATCACAGTCGTGATTTCACAAAGCACAGTCGTGTCCAACTCTTTGCGACCCCATGGACTGTACAGTCCATGGAATTCTCCAGGCCAGAATACTGGAATGGGTAGCCTTTCCCTTCTCCAGGGGATCTTCCCAACCCAGGGACTGAATGCAGGTCTCCCACATTGCAGGCAGATTATTTACCAGATGAGCCACAGGGGAAGCCCAAGAATACTGGATTGGGTAGCCTATCCCTCCTCCAGTGGATTTTCCTGACCCAGGAATTGAACCGGGGTCTCCTGCACTGCAGGTGGATTCTTTACCAACTGAGCTATCAGGGAAGCCCACAAGCCACTCACTAGCCTACTTTCTATTCCTTCAACAAGCCATGCAGTTTCCCTTCTTGGGGACTTTTGATTTTTTTAACATTTATTTATTTTACTTTTGACCGGGCTGGGTCTTCGTTGCTGAGTGGACTTTCTCTAGAGTGGAGAGCAGGGCCTACTCTAGTTGCGGTGCATGGCCTTCTCATTGCAATGGCTTCTCTTGTTGCTCTATCTAGAGCTCTATCTAGAGCACAGGTTCAGTAGTTGTGGTGCCAGACTTTGTTGCTCCGAGTCGTATGGGATCCTCTTGGATCAGGGATTGAACCCGTGTCTCCTGGCATTGGCAGATGGATTCTTAACCACTGAACCAGCAGGGAAGCCCGACTTTTGATTTTTTTGTCTTTCTCTTTCTGGAATTTTCTTCACTGTGATCTTTCTGTAGTTGGTTCCTTCCTGTCTTTTAGGTCTTAGCTTCAGCTGTGCTTTGTAGGATGTCTTCAAAACCTCTCACCTGGATGACTGTCATCACCTCCCTGCTGGTCTCTCTGCCTCCCTGTCTCCCTCTGCTCCCTCTTCCTCCCTTAGCACTTCACAGATTTCAGCCTGGTCCATTCAGCCTGACCCAGGCCAGCCCCTTCCCAGCCCTCCAGCCTCATCCTCACTGGATTTCTGGCCTCAGATATGAAGTTCCTCTCCTTCGCTGTATCGTGGGGAAACCGTCAAGCCTTCCGCATGCTCTTCCTCCTGCCTAGTGTACTTGCTATACTGTACTTCTGGATAACTTCTACTTCTTCTCTAAGGCACGATTCAGGAGAGTGTCACCTTCCCAAAGTCGTCCTCTGCTTTCTGTACTGAGCCTTTGAAACCACTTGGAAGCTGTTGTGTTATGTTGCTACCTGTTTCCTAGTCTCTCTCCTGATGTCCCTCCTGGAATCAGCGATTATGTACAGGTGAGCTTATCTTTATCCCCAGCATCCAGCACAACAACCCTTTGCATTATAGTCAATGCAGCCTAAAGGTTTATTTACAGGATTCCTGGGGGGTGGTGGTGGTGGGATGGCATTCTGATAGGGTGGATCATAGCAGTGTGCTCCACCAGCTCCAGAATTCATGAGCTCTGAGGAGGGCCGCCCTCTGGGGATGGAGAGAATGATATATAGGAGGACGCAGTACCTCGTGTGTGCATTGCGGAGGATCTAGGGCGGTGCTCTGATGGCCGGGGAAAGGACAAGTAAGAACAGAAGTTGGAAATACTTGAAAGGACAGGAAAGGCTCAGGTCTCCCAGGAATTCTGCCTTGCAGCCCTGACACGGCTACCCCATTCCCTGGGAACTGTATCTCACGTGCCATGGAGGATAACTGGCCATGTTTCCATTTAGTGACCCTGCCCACCTGGCTACACCTGGTTGAGCCAGGAATAGACATACAACTCCATCTGCGCCAGTGGGATTCTCCCTCTCCTAGAATTTAAGAATTAGAAAAACACAGAGTTTGGCTGGTGGTGATACAGACTCAAGGTAATCGTAACATCCTAGAAAGAAAAGCTACAAACTCTTGTTGTTGAAATATGTCCATTTGCTTTCTCCTTCTGGGTCAAATCTTCTTGATTCTATGACATAGCTCAGTAATCTTGCAAAAAGGAGGAGTAGGGGAGGGGGAGGTGGGCTGTGGAATGAGAGAGACTCAGACACTTTCTAAGGAGTGGGCCAGCCTTCCAGGAGTGAAGGATGTAATGAGAAAAGATGAGAAAGGGCTTTTTCCCATTAGCCAAGTGGAAGACTTTCAGAAAACCAGAAAGCCTTTCACTCATGAGGACACTGTGACCCAGAGTGGAGCCATGACTTACTGCTGCTGCTGCTGCTAAGTCGCTTCAGTCATGTCCAACTCTATGCGACCTCATAGATGGCAGCCCACCAGGCTCCCCCATCCATGGGATTTTCCAGGCAAGAGTACTGGAGTGGGGTGCCATTACCTTCTCCATGACTTACTGAGGATCCTGAAATTAGATAATGGTTAGATCCATATAACCCAGCCCTCTCAGCTCTCAGCCTAGGACTCTTTTCACTACCTCAGTCGTCCTGAGTCTGTCCAGCTGGGATCAGTGCATCTGTCAACATGGGCTCATTGTTCCCCTCTTCTGTGTTCAACTTGGTGGCTGCAGGTGATTCCCTTGGGGTCCTGGTACACAGGGTTAGTCCTAATTCTTTGGTTAGTAGGGGTGTGTACTATTGTGTTCATCCAGGATCCAAGTGACTCATCCCTTAAGACTGTGGGGCTGAAAACCACAAAGTGATAATCATATGGCAGGTCATTGGCATGAAGGAACACCAAGCATAATAACATGATGTGATGTGAGTGGCATGGGGTGGTTCTCATGAGCCGCCTTCCCCACACACCCTGCCAGCCCTGCAGCATTCTAGCACGGCTGCATTCCTGAGCTCCCATGTGACACTTGTTATGTCGCTTTCAAATGTGGTTGCATGCAATAACAGCCCTCTTCTTTTCAGTCAGCTCCATGTCTCCAACATTGGAGCACCTCTCCTCTATCCATACCAAGCAGTTTCCAGTCCTGTCTGACTTCTACAGTTGATCACAAGTCCTGTTCTCAGTGTGTGATCTGCAGTTGCTGGAACCTGAATCATTCAGTGTGATTGTGAACATGTAGTTGGTTGGGCCTCTCGCAGACTTGCCGAATCTTAATCTCTGGATCATTAACAGATCTTCAAGATGATGAGGGCTGTTGTCCTCCAAAGTTCATTTGTTGTTCAGTCCTTAAGTCATGTCCAAGTCTTTGTGATCCCATGGACTGCAGCACACCAGGCTTTTCTGTCCTTCACCATCTCCCAGAATTGGCTCAAACTCATGTCCATAGAGTCAATGATGCCATCCAACCATCTCATCCTCAGTCGCCTCTTTCTCCTCCTGCCTCCAGTCTTTCCCAGCATCAGGGTTTTTCCAGCAAGTCTGCTCTTCACATCAGGCTAATGTATTGGAGCTTCAGCTTCAGGACCAGTCCTTCCAATGAATATTTAGGACTGATTCCCTTTAGGATTGACTGGTTTGATCTCTTTGCTGTCCAAGGGAGTCTCAAGGGTCTTCTGCAACACCTTAGTTCAGAAGCATCAATTCTCCATGCTCAGCCTTCTTTATGGTCCAAATCTCACATCCTTACATGACTACTGAAAAAATAATAGTTTTGACAATACAGACTTCTCTTCGCAAAGTGATGTCTCTATTTTTTAATATGCTATCTAGGTTTGTCATAGCTTTTCTTCCAAGGAGCTAGTGTCTTAATTTTGTAGCTGTAGTCACCATCCACAGTGATTTTGGAGCCCAAGAAAATAAACTCTGTCACTGTTTCCAATTTGTCCCATCTATTTGCCATTGAAGCTTCCCTTGTGGCTCAGCTGGTAAAGAATCCACCTGCAATGAGGGAGACCTGGGTTTGATTCCTGGGTTGGCAAGATCCCCTGGAGAAGGGAAAGTCTACCCACTCTAGTATTCTGGCCTGGAGAATTTCATAGACTGTAGTCCATGGGGTCACAAAGAGCTGGACACAACTGAGCAACTTTTACTTTCACTTTCATTAGCCAGGAACTGATGGGACCAGATGCCATGATCTTAGTTTTTTGAATGTTGAGTTTTAAGCCAGTTTTTAAAAGTTCATCATTGTTAAGTTACTCAGTCATGTCTGATTCTTTGCCACCCCAAGGACTGCAGCACGCCAGGCTTCTCTGTTCTTCATCATCACCCAGAGCTTGCTCAAACTCTTGTCCATCGAGGCAGTGATGTCATCCAACCATTTCATCCTCTGTCATCCCCTTCTCCTCCTGCCTTCAATCTTTCCCAGCATCAGGGTCTTTTCCAATGAGTCAGTTCTTCGCATCAGGTGGCCAAAGTATTGCAGCTTCAGCTTCGGCATCAGTCCTACCAATGAATATTCAGGATTGATTTACATTAGGATTGACTGGTTTGATCTCCTTGCAGTCCAAGGAAATCTCAAAGGTCTTCTCCAACACCATAATTCAGAAGCATCAATTCTTCCATGCTAAGCCTTCTTTATCATCCAAATCTCACATCCACACATAACTACTGGAAAACTATAGATTTGCCTATATGGACTTTTGTCGGCAAAGCAGTGTCTCTGATTTTTAATATGCTGTCTAGGTTTTGTCATAGCTTTTCTTCCAATAAGCAAATGTCTTTTAATTTCATGTCTGCAGTCACCATCTGCAGTGATTTTGGAGACCACGAAAATAAATTTTGTCACTGTTTCCATATCGATTTGCATGAAATGATGGCATTGGATACCATGGTCTTACTTATTTGAAAGTTGAGTTTTAAGCCAGCTTTTTCACTCTCCTCTTTCACCTCATCACGAGGCTCTTTAGTTCCTCTTTGCTTTCTGTCATAAGGGTGGTGTCATCTGAATATCTGAGGTTATTGATATTCTCCCTGCAATCTTGATTCCAGCTTGTGATTCATCCAGCCTGGCATTTCGCATTGATTTACTCTATATAAGTTAAATAAGCAAGGTGACAATATATAGTCTTGATGCACTCCTTTCCCAATTTGGAACCAGTATGCTGTTCCATGTTCTGTTCTAACTGTTGCTTCTTGACCTGCATGCATATTTCTCAGAAGGCAGGTAAGGTGAGGTCTGGTATTCCCATCTCTTGAAGAACTTTCCACAGTTTGTTGTGATCCACATAGTCAAAGGCTTTAGCCAAGTCAATGAAGCAGAAGTAGATCTTTTTTTTGAACTCTCTTGATTTTTCTATTATCTAACAGATGTTGGCAATTTGATTTCTGGTTCCTCTGCCTTTTCTAAACCAGCTTGAACATCTGAGGTTCTTAGTTCATGTGCTGTTGAAGCCTAACATGGATAATTTTGAGCATTACTTCGCTAGCATGGGAAATGTGTGCAATCGTGTGGTAGTTTGAACAGTATTTGGCATTTCCCTTCTTTGGGATTGGAATGAAAACTTACCTTTTCCACTCCTATGGCCACTGCTAAGTTTTCCAAATTTGCTGGCATATTGAGTGCAGCACATTCACAGCATCATCTTTTAGAATTTGAAATAGCTCAACTGGAATTCCATCACCTCCACTAGCTTTGTTTGTAGTGATACTTTCTAAGACCCACTTTACTTCGCACTCCAAGATGTCTGACTCCAGGTGAGGGATCAGACCATCATGGTTACCTGGGTCATTAAGATCTTTTCTGCATAGTTCTTCCGGAGAAGGCAATGGCATGCCACTCCAGTACTCTTGCCTGGAAAATCCCATGGGCGGAGGAGCCTGGTAGGCTGCAGTCCATGGGGTCACTAGGAGTCGGACATGACTGAGCGACTTCATTTTCACATTTCACTTTCATGCACTGGAGAAGGAAATGGCAACCCACTCCAGTGTTCTTACTTGGAGAATCCCAGGGATGGGAGAGCCTAGTGGGCTGCCGTCTATGGGGTCGCACAGAGTCGGATCAGCATAGCTTCTGTGTATTCTTGCCACCTTTTCTTAACAGCTTCTGTTAGGTCCATACCATTTCTGTCCTTTATTGTGCCCATCTTTGCATGAAATATTCTCTTTCTATCTCTACTTTTCTTAAAGAGATCCCCATTCTTTTCCATTCCATTGCTTTTCTCTATTTCTTTGCATTGATCACTTAGGAAGACTTATCTCTCCTTGTTATTCTTTGGAACTCTGCATTCAGATGGGTTTATTTTTCCTTTTCTCCTTTGCCTTTAACTTCTCATCTTTCCTCAGTTATTTGTAAGGCCTCCTCAGACAACCATTTTGCCTTTTTGGATTTCTTTTTCTTGGGGATGGTTTTGATCACCGCCTCCTGAACAAAGTCATGCACCTCCATCCATAGTTCTTCAGGCACTCTGTCTATGAGATCTAATCCCTTGAATCTATTTGTAACTTCTACTGTATAATCGTAAGGAATTTGATTTAGGTCATACCTGAATGGCCTAGTGGTTTTCTCTGCTTTCTTCAATTTAAGTCTGAATTTTGCAATAAGAAGTTCATGATCTGAGCCTCAGTCAGCTCTGGGTCTTATTTTTGCTTACTATATAGAGCATCTCTATATAGAAACCTAAAGTTCTTTAAGGTTGGAAAAAAGTGATGAATTTAAGCTGGGCAAATAGTGGTTTTCTGTTCCTGAGGCACACTTTCTAGCGGGGTCATTTTGGCATGTAACTTACCTGTTGCAAGAATAGCTTGAAGGGAAGGAATGAGTTTTATCTCTATTTATCAATATTCAGTGACTAGAATACAGGTGGCCCTTGCTGTGCTGTGATGTGCTCAACCTCTTTAGTCGTGTCCGACTCTTTGCAGTCCCATAGACTGTAGACCACCAGCCTGCTCTGTCCATGGAATCCTCCAGGCAAGAATACTGGAGTGGGATGCCATGCCCTCCTCCAGGGCTTCTTCCCGACCTAGGGATCAGACCTGCATCTCCTGTGTCTCTTGCATTTCAGGCATATTCTTTACCACTGAGCTACCAGAGAAGCCCCATAAGTGGTCCTTAATGACTGTTAAACGAATCAATGAGTGCTCAAGTGATGGTCTTCCCCACACTGCACATACTGAATGAGGTAGCTCAGGGGAAACATCTGAGCTATGTCCTAAACATAACAGGTGCCCCTCAGGGGCAGTTCTCTTCCATTCCCCTTAGGAGTGTGGCTTGTCATCTGTGAGTAACTTGAGTACGGACCCCACAGAAGTGCAGAGGCAGAGATGATGTGTGCACAGAGATCTTGCTGAGACCCAGAGGGAATAGGTGCTTCTAGAATGTAAACCCCTTCTTATTCTGCTCCCGGGTGTCTTCTGTCCATTTTCTTGGGAGTGGCCAAACTCATGATGGTCAGCGAAGGCCAATCACAGAGGAGAGGGCTATGATTGCCATTGTGTTACTCTGGGGCTTAATCAGCCACCTGATGGATACGAGGTCTTGTCATGAGGCAGAAGAGCATCATGGCTGTGACCAGCAGCCAAGGGTAGGGAGCCTGTAAAGGGTTAAGTTGGGGATTTGAGGTCCTGAGTATGAGTAAATTAATCTTGATCTTAACTATTGGTTGATTCAAAGTGACACCACTGAGAAAAGTAGTATTTCTCCTGGACTCAATGTTTTATTTGCAAAAGGGTCATAAAGTATCTCCCTTATCCACTCCCAGCATTTTTTTTTAAACAATGTTTTGATGTGGACCATTTTTAGTCTTTATTGAATTTCTTACAATATTGCTTCTGTTTTATGTTTTGCTTCCTTGGCTGCAAGGCTTGTGTGATCTTAGCTACCGGATCAGGAATTGAACCCACATCCCCTGCATTGGAATGTGAAGTCTTAACCGTTAGACTGCCGGAAAAGTCCTTCCCAGCAATTTTTATGGGAATCAAATGCGATAATGAGCATATGCTTATTGTCTTTCTGTTTAGATCATATTGTGATGCTTTCTGCTCATAGTGTGGTCCCCAGACCAGCAGCGCTGGTGTCATTCAGGAGCTTTGTCAGAAATGCAGAGTCTCAGGCTCCACGCCAAATGTACTGAGAGAATCTCAAGTCATCATGGTCTCCACGTGAGTTCATTTACACATGAAAGTCTGAGAAGCAGAGACTATACAATTATAAGAAATTTTTAGTCCTCCAAACACTTTTTAAAGAGAGCTCCCTCCAGAGAAAAGCAATATGTCATATTTATCTCAGTTTAATACCTAGAAAATAACTGACTCTTAGATAGAGTTGACTGACTGAGTAAATTAAGGTCTTATTCTCACTCACTACTTGAGCTTGTTACCTAACATTCCTTCTGCTTTAGTAGCAGGACATGTACGAGTTGATTGCAGCTGCCTCAGAGCTAGCTGATGCCAACCACAGATGCAGACATTTAGTATGTGATTAAAGACAGGGTAATCCATTTAATGTGAACTGTGGGAGAGATTTGGCAAGAATCAAGGGACAGAGGTTGGATTTTAAAGAGTTTCCAAAGATAATGTCTTTCCCCAATTATTTAAAGCCCTCAGTAAAACTTGGATCCCACCCAGAGAGAAATAAGCCTTCTTAAGACAGAATTTTCTAAATAGGACTCTTGTTCACTTTGGCAGCAGAATTCTGACACAAGGTCCATTCGGGGGTTTATGTAACATGCTCTTGAAGGGCTTGTCCGGCTTTGTTGAACTGAGACTAACTGAACTTAGCATCTGTGGAGGAGACATGCTTTTTGTTCCCAAGATTTTACTACCTGCTAAACTAATTAAAGAATTAATCCAGCCCATCATTCCACAAACACCACAATGCCTGGCCTGAGGTTAACATAGTGAGCATGTTAGCTGTCCCTGTTTCTATCAAGCAATTGCCAGATTTGAGGATGGGCTCTGTGAATCAAGGACTCACAGTGATGTTTGAGGAAGCACAGAAACCAGTGTGGGTGGGTGTGGCTGGCCGACTTCGCCTAGAAAAGGCCAAGAGGTGATGGAGAGAAGCTTCCTGTGGAAAGTGACCTTTAGGTCACCACCTGGAGGATGAGTAGGAGTAAAGACTGAAGGCAAAAGGAGAAGGGGGCGGCGGAGGATGAGATAGTTAAGCAGCATCGCCGACTCAATGGAATTGAATTGGAGCACGGGCCAAGAGATCGTGGAGGACAGAGAAGCCTGGCGGGCTGCAGTCCATGCGGTCACAAAGAGTCAGGAAGGACTTAGTGGCTGAAAGACAACAATAGTCGGGACAGGAAGGAGGAAGTGAAGCTGGTACACAGAACAGCATGGGGCAGGGCCTAGAAGCAGGAGAGAGTTAAGGAGGTGGAGTCGTAAATATTTGGAGAGCCATGGTGATGGTGTCAGCTGATTGGGGGCTGTACGTGGGAGGCGTGGAGTGGGATGAGACCTGAGGCTGAAGAAGTAATCAAGGGTGGGGCCTCAGAGGGTACTGAGGACCCTCCTAAGAAATTTGCATGGCACCCTCTGGTCAATGGAGGAAGTCTTTGAAAGGGTTAGTGGGGCTGATACAGTCAGTGTTCTCCTCTCTCATGGACCAGGGAGCCCCTTCAACAATAAGGTGCCAGAAAGATGCATCTTCAGTCTGCATGCCCCACTCTGCTCTCCAGTCTCTGAATCTGAGCTGGGTGCTGGCTTCCTGCTCTGCATCTGTTCTTGCTAACCACAGAGGGCCCTAAGTATCGCCTTAAGTGCATCGTCAAAGAACAGTCTATATCCAGAATTCATCAACTGAACTCTCCTGGTCACTCTGCCTCCGGTCTGTCTGCTGTGAGAGCCACATCTCTGGAGTCTCTTTCTCTGGATTCCCCTGCCTGGAGGGGCAAGTGAGGCACTGGCTGCTGTGAGCCTGAGCTGCAAACAGCTGCCCTTCTGGGCCTTGCCAGCAGCATCACCATGCCCACTTCCTGAGCCCAAAGGTCAGGTCACTTTTGTGCCATCGTTTTATACCCATTGGCATACCAGCTATGTCTACACACGGGCTTCCCAGGTGACTCGAGCTGCAGGAGGCACGGGTTCCATCCCTGGGTCAAGAAGATGCCCTGGAGGAGGGCACGGCAACCCACTCCACTATTCTTGCCTAGAAAATCCCATGGACAGAGGAGCCGGGTGGGCTACAGTTCACGGGGTCGCAAAGAGCCAGACTCAACTGAACACGCACACACATTCAATTATACACGTCCTCAATGCCTAGTCTCTTGACATGAGCTGAAACTCCTGGAAGGTTCTGAGAAGCAGGGTGGCCTGAACATAGGAATGAAAGTCAGAGGAGCTGGCCTGAAGTGTGTTCCCTTCCGGCCCCTGTCCCGTGATCTTGGTTTCCGCAGCTGCAAACAGGGACAAACAAGAGCACCCGCCCTGTCTTCTCAGGACAGTGGGGTGAGATCAAACAAGATGCGGTGTGGGAAAGTGCTTTGTAAACCTCTGTGAAGAAGGGGGCTCTCACTGGTGCTCTGGGCATTGCTGGCTCCTGGCCACGCCACCCCTTTCTGGAACAGCTGAAGGCAAATAAGACCCAAGAGTTGAGCATTTCTCACCTTCCACAACGAATCACTGCCCTCCTGTCTGAGCCTTTCCAATTTGGTCTCATTTATCATGGTTCCTGCACTCAATCACTTAATGAACAACTCAATTAGAAATTATTTATTCAAATGCAAACATCACTTTATTCATAATTACTGAGTTCATAATTATTGAGTCCAAATAATATTTGGTGACACCACCCACTTTGAAACACTTTCTTTCTGGTGGAACTACAGCATGCACACCCAATTTTCTCCCCTGGTATACAATTATCTCCTCAAGATTCTTGCTGGAATTTTCTGAAAACTCTGGTTCATTAGAGAGTTCCTTTTTTTTTTTTTTTAAACTTTAATTTTTTGTTCCCCAGGGAATCTTTAAAAATAAATAGACAGATAGAGGTATGAAGGGATAGGACAGAAGAGTAAGTGATTGGCCTTCTTCAAATAATTGCCCTCTAAAATACAAAACACTGACACCTCAGCACCAAAGGGACATGAGGAGGAGGAAAAAAATGGGGAAGGAGGAAGATGACATCTGTGACATCAAAACCAAGTGGGGAACCAACAAGGACCTGCTGTATAGCACAGGGAACTGTACTCAGTGTTATGGATGACCTATATGGGAAAATAATCTGAAAAAGAATATATA
>NW_011494951.1:8627351-8637103 GCF_000754665.1 Bison bison bison | reverse complement strand
ATATATATATATATATATATATATATATATATATATAAAGAAAGAAAGTGAAAGTGAAGTCGCTCAGTCGTGTCTGACTCTTTGTGACCCCGTGGACTGTAGCCTACCAGGCTCCTCCATCCATGGGATTGTCCAGGCAAGAGTACTGGAGTGGGTTGCCATTTCCTTCTCCAGAGGATCTTCCCAACCCAGGGATCGAACCCGGGTCTCCCGCATTGTACACATAGATATAGATATATAAATAGATAGATATAACTGAATCACTGTGCTGTACACCTGAAACTTACATGATATTGTCAATCAACTATAATTCTATTATAATTAAAAAAAAAAAAAGAGGTTTGAACCATAGTGATAGAAAATGGAATCTAGAGATTTTATAAAACCACTCTGGTATCTTATCCTTGAAAGGAATCCTCACCATCTTCTCTTCTCATCCATTATACATGGTGGGAACTTCTTTCCTGGACATGTGGGACCATATTATAATGCTTGAGCATTTGCATCCAGCTCAACCTAAAAATGAACCTGCCTGCCAATGCAGGAGACATAAGAGACATGGGTTCAATCCCTGGATTGGGAAGATGCCCTGGAGAAGGGCATGGCAACCTACTTCAGTACTCTTGCCTGGAGAATCCCACGGACAAAGGAGCCTGGCAGGCTACAGTCCACAGGGTCGCACAGAGTCAGACATAACTGAAGCAACTTAGCACACATGCATGACCTAAAGAGAGCATGCCTCTGCCGTGTGAAGTCTCTTTAGGCGTGTCCAACTCTGTTCAACCCTATGGACTGTAGCCCGCCAAGCTCCTCTGTCCATGGAGATCTCCAGGCAAGAATACCAGCTGCTGCTGCTAAGTAGCTCAGACATGTCTGACTCTGAGGAAGTCTATGGACTGTAGCCCATCAGTCTCCTGTGTCCATGGGGATTCTCCAGCAAGAATACTGGAGTGGGTTGCCATGCCCTTCTCCAGGGGATCTTTCTGACCCAGGGATTGAACCTGAGTTTCCTGCATCTCCTGCATTGGCAGCTGGGTTGTTTACGGCTAGTGCCACCTGGGAAGCCCAAAGATAGCATGAAGGAGCCTCATTATAAGGTGGAGACCTCGCAGGCATGTCCTCCCTAAAGCCTTCCTCCACATCCCTTCCGCTCAGGTGCAGATGGTGCTTCTTTCTCTTTGCTTCCAAGTGGTAGACATTTCTTTCCCCATCGTTTTCCATTTACCATACTTTGTTTTTCTTGCCCATCTCCCCACCATAGACCCTGAGCTCCCTGAAGTCAGGGACCGAGTCTCATCACCTGGGCGCATTTAATGACTCACTTCTAGACAGAAGTTGTTGTTTGGTCACATAGGGCCACCATCCCAGATGCTCTTCAGCACCGGGGCGACTGTGACAGCCTCCTTCCTCGCTTTTCTGACTTTAGATCATTCAGTCTGGACACCATCCTCCCCATCAGAGCCAGGAAAGTCTCTAAGATGGGACTCAGACCCATCCTTCCCCTGCTTAAAACTCTCCGACGAGTTCTCTCGTCCTTTGCGGAAGTCCAAAAGCTTTCACATGGCTTAGGGGACATTTCATCTCCTGGACCAGGCCGAGCTCTCCAGCCTGGTGTCCACCCACTCTGCCCTTACAGCCAAAGTCCAGCCTCTGGGGAGTAACACTCAGACTTATTTATTTATTATTTTTGGCTATGCTGGGTCTTTGGTCCTGCCTGGGCTTTTCTCTAGCTGCAGCAAGCAGGGGCTACTCTCCAGCTGCAGTGCACAGACTTCTCATTGTGGGGATTTCTCTTGCTGTGGAGCACAGACTAGGGCACACCGGCTTCAGTAACTGTATCTCTTGGGCTCAGTCGCCAAGTGATATGTGGGACTGGGGATTGAACCAGTGTCCCTTGCATTGGGTGGATTCTTAACCGCTGGACCACCTGGGGAGTCCCACACTCATACTCCGATCCATCCTGCCCTCTCATGTGATAACAGTGCCTGATATTTATTAAGCTCCTGCTATGCTGGGTACTTTCCAGTCACTCAGTCTGCATTTCAGTAAACCTCAGAACTATCCAAGTGATCATTATTACATCCCCCTTTTACAGATGAGAAAGTGAGACTTGGAAAGGAAGCTTGCTCTAGGCAAGACAGTTGTTGCTCAGGTGCTAAGTCACGTCTGACTCTTTTATGACCCTGTGGACTGCAGCCCACCAGGCTCCTCTGCCCATGGGATTTCCCAAGGCAAGAATATTGGAGTGGGTTGCCATTTCCTTCTCCAGGGGATCTTCCCGATCCAGGGATCGAACCTGTGTCTCCTGCATTGATAGGTGGATTGTTTGCCACTGAGCACCTGGGAAGCCCAGGCAAGATAGTTAAAGGCAGTTAAAGGGTTATAACCAGGCCAGTGACTCCAGGACCTGAGGTTTTGTCCGCCACGTTATGCGGAAGACGGTGTGGTTCTCAGGCTGAGAGAATTTGTCCAGATGAGATGTGACTTCAGCTGGGTACAGGTCAATGGCTGTATACCACAGAGGTCTGCTAAATGTCCTGCCCAAGGCAGATTCCAGGACAGCTGTGGGGAAACCAGAAATGGGACCAGCACTTTCCACTGCAAGGGTCCAAGAAGGCTTCTCCAGACAGGTGGAGGGTGAACCAAATTACAGAGGAGAAAAAGGGTTGGCACAGGTAGAGACAGAGAGAAAGGCCGTTCTGAGCAGACTTCTCCGCAGCTGGGCTGGCAGAGGGGAAGGTCCTGGGTGGGTCAGACCAGGAAATGGATCCTTTGGCTGAGGCAGAGAAACCAGGGAGAGGAGAGGGTTATTGGGGAAATGTGCAGAAGGGCCAGGAATCAGGGGGCGAGTGTCCAGTGGAGCTGAGAAGTTGGGTGGGGCTGCAACTCATGGATGGTCTGAGAGAAGCTGATCACCTTCCAGCAAAGAGGTGGTCTGATTATAGTGTGGTTTGGGGAGCTGAGGGTGGGGTTGAACAGGGAGAGGGGGCATGTCTGGAACGCCCAGTAAAGATGCTTTTGCAACAGTCCTGACAGGAGACGAGAGTGGTGGCTGTGTAATTGCAAAGCAAAGGGCTGATTCCACAGGCATTTGAAGCCACCTTGGGCTATAATTTGCTTTTTAATGACACTGCTGATCCTGCTCTTACTGATGTCTGGGGACCTCAGGGGCGTTTTAGAGTCATCCCCTGGGTGGCCGCAGGCCTGTGTGTGGCACTTAAAGAGCCCTCATTAGGGTCAGAAGCCCCAGGTCTCAGGCCAGGACCCACTGGAGGGGGTTCGGGGGGGTTGCCTCAGGTAGCTCTTATAGATTTCTGGGCTTGTTTTTCATGATGGAGTCATCTCATCCACTCAGTCTGACAGGGGTTTTGGCACAGAGGCCCTCTTCTAGGACATTTGGAATGCCTCCTGCGTGCAGAGGGATGTGGGTAGCCTTGGGGTCATAGCTGCTTCCACCACCACCCTCCTGATAAAACAGGCTAATCACTGCCTCTGCCTGCCGCAAACAGTGTCTTATGTATTAAAGAGCGCGCTTGAAAGACAGGGCGAGAGACGAGGCGCCTGAGGAGCGCCCGGGCCAAAGCAGAGGTGAGTCAGTTTACAGAAACGTACCTGAAAGAGCCCTTTCTGTGCTGAGTCAGGCTCCACCTGCTCTTCAGGTCTTCACCCGGCACCAGGATGCTGAACCGGTTCCAAACCAGCCAGGGAACCCCACGGCCTTTAGCCTGGAAGAAAAGGAGTTAGAACCTCTCAGGATTCCAGCAAAACCTTAGCAAGAGCCCCAAGCAAATACACAGTTGAACTTAACTGAATCCCGTCAAAATGGGTTTGAGAAAATCCATCTTTTTTTTAAACATTTATTCACTTACTCGCTCAGGATTTTGTAAGCAGCCGCTCAGTGCGTGGGCTTCCCTGATACCTTAGACAGTAAAGAATCCGCCTGCAATGTGGGAGAGCCGGGTTTGATCTCTGGGTCAGGAAGATCCCCTGGAGAAGGGTATGGCAACCCACTCTAGTATTCTTGCCTGGATAATCCCACGGACCAGAGGAGCCTGGCAGGCTATAGTCCAGCGGGTCGCAAAGTGTTGGACACGACTGAGCAACTGAGTAGCACTCACTATGTATCTCTATTGTTGTTCAGGCTCTAAGTCACGTCTGATTCACTGAGTCCATGGACTGCAGCAGACCAGCCTTCCCTGTCCTTCACTATCTCCTCTAGCTTGCTCAAACTCATGTCCATTGAGTCCTGGATGCCATCCAATCATTTCATCCTCTGTCCTCCCCTTCTCCTCATTTGTTACATTACTGTTTCTGTTTTGGTTTTTCAGTCAGAAGGCATGTAGGATCTTAGCTCCCCAACCAGGGATCAAACCCTAACCGCCGGCATTGGAAGGTGCAGTCTTAACCACTGCAGTGCCAGGGAAGTTCCTCTGCTCTGCATTTTCAGAGCTGCTTCAGCCTGGGGGAACAGCCTGGATGGAGTGCTGACTTCTTTCAGGAAGCACAAAGATACGGTCTGTGTGCTAAGCTATGGCGTGGTCCCAGAGGAAGCCCCTCTTTAACGATTCGGCTCAGAAGAGCTGCTTTCTAAGCCGCATGGCGATCTTTGTGCAACAGAGCCCTCTGTGTTACGGTCTAATGTCGTGCTTCTCTAGCAGTGCTCTGTTTATTTTTAGAAACACTTACTGGACACTGTGTACTGGGGGCCGTGTTCACTTCTGCCCCCTCAGGCAAAGCAATAAAATTGGGCAAAATACCGACTTCCATATCTGTAAGTTATTTATTGGAGAAGGAAATGGCTACCCACTCCAGTTTCTTGCCTGGAAAATCCCATAGACAGAGGAGCATGGCAGGCCATAGTCCATACAAAGGTCGTACAAAGAGTCAGACATGACTGAGCGACTTGGCACAAGTTATTTATTAATAGGCAAGTGTATGATAAAGACACAGAAAGAAGAGGACTCTCCTCTACTCTGGGAGTTAGGGAGGGCTCCAGGAAGTCACTTCTGTTTCACTTGTGAAAGATGAGTAGGCTGGCCCTGGAGAGCAGGTGTGGGAGCAGGTTCCAGCCCGACCAGACACCTGCATGGGCACGACGGAAGTGGGACAATGTCAAGTGTGTAGGTGTGATAGGAACTCGAATGTTTAGCCTTTCAGACGCAGGCTAGATGAGTTCCCATCCGGGAGGTCTTCCAGAATCCTTACAGGAGGAGGGGTTCATGCTCTCTCTTCTTCCTGCCTCTGGACCTGTTAGCAGCTTCCATGATCACATTTTTCACTTGGCACTGCAAACTTGGGTGATACACACATGTCGATACACACCAGAAGCTTGCTGAGGTCAGAGAGCCTGTAACTTCATTTCTGTTTCCTTAATAATAGCATAGCGAGTAGAGTAGATGCTTCATGCATATTTGCTAAGGTGAATTCTCATGTGGAGAACAAGGAGAAGGTGCCTCCCTCCTACAGTTGGTCTTGAGGGTCTAATTATATCTGTAACATTTACAGGGCCTCTAAAATCTTTCTCGAATTTTCTTATAGAGAGGTTTTTTACCTAATCACGTGAGCATTTATCTACATGTATACGTAGGTGCTTGGATAAGGGAATCAACTCACTCCAGTGCTCTTGCCTGAGGAATCCCATGGACAGAGGAGCCTGGTGGCCTACAGTCTGTGGGTCACAGAGTCGGACATGACTGAGAATCTAATGCACGCACACATATGTGGGTACTATACATACACTGAAAGAATTCATATAAAACTTACCTGTGGCTTTTTCTGAAAAGTGGAAAGAGAAATGGGGGTGGGGTGAGGGAAATGGGTGCTATATCAGAACCATTGAGTATGGTTGTCCATGTTGCACACTGCACAACTCTAGGGACCATTCATTTAGATATGGAGCTGTACTTTATAAATTTACAAAGAATAGCAAGCACAGAGAAATACTGTTGGGGGCTTCTTTGGACCGTAAAGAACCTGCCTGCAATGCAGGAGACCTGGGTTCGATCCCTGGGTTGAGAGAGTCCCTGGAGGAGGAAAATGGCAACCCACTCCAGTATTTTTGCTTGAAGAATCTCATGGACAGAGAAGTCTGGCTACAATCAAAAGGGTTGCAAAGAGTTGGACACAACTGAGTGGCAAGGCACAAATGACAGTTAGTGGTTTTTACTTTCTTTTCAGGGTTTTCCTGTACTTTTCTAAAATGCCCAAAATGGATGAGCACGACGTTTATAGTAAAAAGTTGTTAAGACGAATAAGTTGTGGACAATTTGGGAAACATTGAAAGTATAGCAGAGAAAATAAAAATGACCCACATTTTACCAGAGAAAATTACCAGTAACATTTTACTTCAAAAAGTTTATTTTCTGTTTTTTTTTTTTTAAATTTTAAAATGACATTCATTCTTTAAATAACACAGAAACATACAAAGAAGAAAATAAAAATTACTTCTAACTCACCACCCAGAGATGACCCACTGTTAGCAATCCATGCATTTTCTTCCAGATTTTTTTCTATGTTAATTACAAGCATAACTTCCATTTGCTGAGTGCTTAGTTTGAGCCAGGCAGTGTCCTAAGTGCTTGCCAGACATTATCTCATTTAATTCCCACATAAGCCTGAGGTGGGAATCAGCAACCCCATCTCAAAGAAGATACAAACCAAAGGTTAAGAAACTTGGATCCATTGCAGACTGAGCTTAACATTGCTCAGTCGCTCAGTTGTGTTTAACTCTTTGTGACCCTATGGACTGTAGCCTGCCAGGCTCCTCTGTCCATGGGATTCTCCAGGCAAGAATACCGAAGTGGGTTGCTGTTTCCTTTTCCAGGGGATCTTCCCAACCCAGGGACTGAAACCGACTCTCCTGCATTGGCAGGCAGATTCTTTACCACTGGGCCACCCGGGAAGCCTGAACTTAACATTGCCAGACTCCAAAGCTAACACTCTTTATGCTTCTCCATGAACCTTCAAATCCTGTGTGCAGGGACTTCCCTGGTGGCCCAGTGGTTAAGAATCCGCCTTGCAATGCAGGGGATGAGGGTTCAATCCCTGGTGGAGGAACTAAGATCCCACGTTCCCTGGAGCGACCAAGCCTGTGCACCACAGAGAATCCATGTGCTGCAACGAAAAATCCTGCATGATGCAAGGAAGATTCCTCTTGCTGCGACCCCGTGCAACCAAAAAAATAAATTAAAAAAAAAAATCCTGTGTGTAGTTACACGCACACCCCCGCCCCGACATACACAGGCTGCAAACACAGACACACACACAAGCTGTGATTGCACTGTATCTTCCATTTTGTGGCCTGTTTTATTTTTATTTGTGTGGTAAAGAGTTTATGATATCCTGTGGAAGCACTTTTAGAAAGCGGTTTGGTAATCTTTGCCTCTTAAGTTACATTTTAAGCAAAGCAGTCTTGAAGCATCAATCTCCAACGGGGACTGATCTTTGTCATCAGGCCTCCTGACCTAATAATGCCTATCCAGTCCTCAGGATCCCACCTGCTGGCTGCTTCTCCCTGGCTGTTTCCTTGTCCATTCTGCATCCTCAAGCTGGGGGGAGGATAGGGGAAGCCAGGCAAGCTGTGGCCACAGGCCCCTGAAACTCTCAGAGGAAGCTAGTCTCCATAATTCCTGCACTTGACGACAGTATCGCCTACAAGCAGCGCTTCACAGCCTCAAAGCCTTTCTTGTGTGTATTTCTTGTGAATAATCCCGTATGATTGAGAAGGCCTCTTTCAAATCAAGAAAGTTATGGACAGGTTGAGCAATCGGGATAATATAAAATCTTCAGCAAGGGTTGCAACAAAAAATAGGGCAGAGAGCGCCAAACTTGTGGCTGAATGCAAACTGTTCACATGCAAAGTGGAACAGATCACTGCGGGCCTCCAGTGCTCCAGTATGCAAAGGATGGGGACTGAGGATTCCCAGGGGTCTCAGAGGACACAGTGATTTCTGAATTGATAGACTGACTACCTGCTGCTGCTGCTGCTGTGGTTCAGTTGCTAAGTCATGTCTGGCTCTTTGCGATCCCAAAGACCTCAGCACACCAGGCTCCTCTGTCCTCCACTATCTCCCAGAGTTTGCTCAAGTTCATGTCCGTTGAGTCGGTGATGCCATCCAACCATCTCATCCTCTGTTGCTCCCTTCTCCTGCATACCTGCTGGGGTGGAGATAACTTTCTTAACTGACTCATTCTGTAATACACTGCTTGAGAAATACTGTTTTATAGGTTTTCTGCATAATGTTAATTCAGTTGTTTAATTTTATTCAATAAACAAACTAATTCCTTGTGACTGAAAGCGTGGTTCATGGAGCAGTGGCCTCCCCCATCTTCTGGGCCGCCTTAGAAATGCAGAATCTCTAC
The DNA here is from genome assembly GCF_000754665.1 of Bison bison bison. Classification (NCBI taxonomy): domain Eukaryota; kingdom Metazoa; phylum Chordata; class Mammalia; order Artiodactyla; family Bovidae; genus Bison; species Bison bison. The sequence continues at coordinate 8,628,742 of NW_011494951.1, read as the reverse complement.
TTCACCTGCCCTTCTCCCACCCCGGTCCGATGACTCATTACCTGCCTTGTAATGAGATTCCCAGGTCAGACTGCTGCTGCTGCTGCTAAGTCGCTTCAGTCGTGTCCGACTCTGTGCGACCCCATAGACAGCAGCCAACTAGGCTCCTCTGTCCCTGGGATTCTCCAGGCAAGAATACTGGAGTGGGTTGCCATTTCCTTCTCCAATGCATGAAAGTGAAAAGTGAAAGTGCAGTCACTCAGTCGTGCACGACTCTTAGCGACCCCATGGATTGGAGCCTATGAGGCTCCTCCATCCATGGGATTTTCCAGGCAAGAGTAATGGAGTGGGGTGCTTTTGCCTTCTCCCCAGGTCAGACACAGGAGTATTAAAGTTCGCGTTCAAAGCACTGCTAGTTCTAAATGAAATGGAAGTCGCCCTACAGAGTTTATTTAGCGTCACACAGGGCGTTTCATACACGTGTTTAATTTAATGTACATGCAAGCAGGAGGTGCACTGCGCGCTCGGATCGCTTCAGCAGTGGGGCATGGCTTCTGCAGGCAGGTTCTGCTGTCTGCTCAACAGGGACCCCAGACAACTGAGAGCCCGGGTTTCTCCCGAGTCCTTTTTCCTCTCCTTTTTAGGAGAGTACGCCGGACCTGAGCCGGCCCACATTTGGAGCGGGAGCCATACGAAGTCACATCCCATTAGCTAATAGCGGGGCCCCTGGAGAGGCGGTTTCAGCTGGGCCTGCCAGGCTAAAGCCCCTTTAATGGCCCAGTCAGCTGTCAGGGCTGTAAACATATTTCTTCCCATTCAGAGCCATTTGCCCCTCTCTGTGACCTCTCGTGGCTCTCGGACCCCGGCCACGTGGCCCAGATGGCCTAATCCGTCAGGCCAAAGCAGGTGACAGCGGGGCTTGCTGTTAGGTAATCGGTGACTATAATTAGCTGGGGCGGAAACTTCAATGGGACCAACTGCAGAGCTGGGGCCCAGGGAGCTCTTGAAGGGTGGACCAGCGGAGAGAGAGCAATGCTCCCTGCCTCCTCCCTCCCCTTCTCCCTTCCCCCTTGATCAGGATGTGTCTAGCGCTGCTTGGAGCTTGTGTGCACGTGGTGGGAGGCAGGGGGGGCTTCATCCTCAATAAGGAAGGTCAGGGCTGAGCGCTGGCAATTTAGGAAATGACTTGTTTGGCAGCTGATCAAATTTATTTCATGTGATTCGGTTTGATAATTAGTCGGCTGTAAGGAGCCCGTGGGATCAAGGGTTGGGGGGTTATAAAGGATTAGGACATGGTTCTTGAGGGGTCAGACACACAGGCATTCAGACACCAGCTCTGCTACTCAGTAGCCCGGAGGCCACAGGCTGGTCCACTGGGCTCTCTCAGTCTCTAACACAGAGATCACACCGCT
>NW_011494951.1:8622611-8627251 GCF_000754665.1 Bison bison bison | reverse complement strand
ATCACACCGCTCCCCTCGTGGACACAACTGTTGAGGTTAATGAAATACCCTATCCCATCAAAAATGCCTGAAACATATCTGACATTCAGTGTGTGTGTGCTCAGTCCTGTCTGATTCTTTGGGACCTCGTGGACTGTAGCCCACCAGGTTCCTCTGTCCATGGGATTCTCCAGGGGAGAATACCGGAACAGGTTGCCATGTCCTCTTCCAGGGAATCTTCCCAACCCAGGGATCGAACCCGTGGTCCCGAGTCTCCTGCAGTAGCCCGTGGCCTCAGTATTCTTGACTGGAGAATCCCACGGATGGAGGAGCCTGGTGGGCTACAGTCCACGGGGTTGGAAAGAGTCGGACACGACTGAGCGACTTCACTTTCACTTTCTTGACCACTGCGCCACCTGGGGAGCCCCTGACATACAGTAGTTCCCATCATTTTATTTTCCTTTCTTCTCCTCCATAGGCATAACTTTGTACATGATGCTGATAAAACAGAACCAACCAACCAAAACATTGCTCATAACATTCTGAATAAGGTCTCTTTGATGACAGGGGAAGGGAAGATGTTTATCAAAAAGCAGTTGATAAGTGAGATTGGCTTTGCTTGTAACTTATATCAGGAGGAGAACAGTCCCCACATTGTCTAAATCAAAATGAAAGCGATGGGGGAGAGAAGTCAGCAGAGAAACACTGAAGCATTGTTTGTTGTTTGTCCTTTTGTTGCTGGCAGTCGATGGCTGTTTTCCTAACACAGCACATATTGTCACTTTGCTGGAAACATTGTTGAAGCTTGCTGGGTTTGGGTACCTTGAAGGTCTAAAGTAAAGCATCATCATCTACCTTCCCCTTCCAGCCAAACTGTTTTTTTCTTTTCTATAACGTTATTAAAAATAAATGATATCCCTAGAAATGCAAAAAGAAACTAAAACCCACCTATCATCCCAGAAACCAGTTATCAATTTGGTATATATTCTTCTGTTGTGGTTGTTTGGTCACTAAGTTGTTTCCTGCCAGGCTCCTCTGTCCACAGGATTTCCAAGCAAGAATAATGGAGTGGGTTGGTATTTCCTCCTTCAGGGACTCTTCCCAATCCAGGGATTGAACCTGAGTCTCCTGCATTGGTGGGCGGGGGGGGTGGTTCTTTAGCACTGAGCCACCAGGGAAGCCCATATATTCTTTGAGATCCATCTAAACACAGTTGTTATTTTTTCATCAAAGTGTGTGAGATTTGGTCACTTGGAACATGATTTTTTTTTTCCCTCCTACTTAATATCTTGATTATATTCTGTTAAAAATTGGGTTTATATAACATTATTTTTTCCAACTTTTCTATCATACTTCATTGACCCAATTTACAAAGAAGTCTACCAATCTTTTCCCACTACCTATTTTTATCCAGATAATTCACATACCGTAAAATTCACCCTTTGAAAGTATACAATTCAGTGGGTTTCAGTGTAGCCACAGAATTGGGCAACCATAACTGGTTTCTAATTCAAGGACACGTCTGTCACCCCTGAAAGAACGCAGGCATCTGCTGACAAGAGTTCACCCCTTCCTCTAGCCCCTGGCGCAGAGTAACTATAGTGCTATTGAGATGCTACGAGTTACGGACAGAGTTTTTCACCCTCGGATATGTAAATTGCTTACAACTATGTATGATTGCAAGAAATATTGTAATGATCGGTCTGTGAAACTGTGGTCCAATTAAATGATATTTTGACTTATGTCACAGTGAACACACACATGCTGTTTCAATTTGAAAAGGAGTGTTATATTTTTAGATGATGTGGTTTGGGGAAATTTAGAATTCAAACAAACCTCTAAATCTGCAGAATTACAAACATTCTTTGGGGATTTCCCCAGTGTGGTCATTGCAAAATTGCTTTTGCAAATACTGCCTGCCGAGTTTGCCAGACATTCGAAGTTGTGAAATTATATGACTCTGCAGTTTCGCTGTGGAGGCTGATTTCTGACTCCTCCTCCCGGAGTGACAGTCCAAACTGTGTTCTGTGTCTCTCCGAGGAGCCTTAGGACCTGGTAGAAAGAAGCAGGAGGAGGGGTGTGGAGTGGAACCAACTCTGTTCGTAGTTTCTAGGATTTTTAAAATTTGGCTTGGGAAAAAAAAAAAATCTGATATAAAAGGAATCTGGCAAGTATATATATATATTTTAAAAACCTTGCATACAGTTGCACATGTAGATCCTATTTAAAATTCCTTGCAGTAATAATAACTGTTATTATCATAACTCCCATGGGCCGGGAAGTCATGAGGCTCTGAGGATCAGGTGCTGTCCTGTCCCATGTGTATTGCTTCGTTCCGCAACCTTGTGAAATCACTGGTGGGCTTGTTTAAGAAGCGGAGGTTGGCAGTGTTACACAACCCAAAGGAAGGGCAAGCCACAAGCTCTCAGGCAGTCCGTTTGGCAGCTCCTTTGTTCCTCAGCGATTTATTCCTTCCCAGTGCTTAACTCACCCGGCACCTGTCCCACCCTGTTTCAATGACAAAGCCAAGTTCTGCACATCTTCCCTGAGGCCCAACACCCCTGTGAACTCAGTGGAGACAGTTTGGTGGTTGGAGTCTTGGTTCTGCCACTCACTGTGCCACCTGGGGCGAGTTACTTGGCCACTTTGTGGCTCAGTCTTTCCATCTGTGGAATGGGGGTGAGAGTGTGGTCTGGACGCATTTGTGGTGAGAGGTAAATCACTCTATTAAATGCAACTGTTAAGTGCTCAAGTGCTTTATGATGACCTGGCAGCTGGTCCATGGTCCAGACTTGCAGTGACAGCACTGAGCCTGTCCCCTGAGATGGTTACGGCAGGGGTTCGGCCAGCTACCTCGACTCCATTGTTTCACATTTGGGAGAGCAGAAATGCTTGTCTAAACCCCACAGCTTGCCAGCAACACAATCCCTATAGTGATGCTATAAAGGCATCTGCTTGGTTTCTATTTGTTTGTTCAAAGCAAAGACTGTGGTGTTTGAGGAAGCAAGCATCGGAGGACAATATTCCTGTTCTCCACGCTCACAGGGGTCCTTTATTTCGTCCTTGGTCTCATTCTCGGTCAGGTGTTAGGAGTCTCCCTCGTGGTGATCTTGTGAGTTGACCCTCGCCAATGAGAGTCAGGCCCCACACTGTCACACATTCTAACTATCGTCATGTGAGTGGGATCCACCCCTTTTTTAAAAAATCCATTTTGTAGATGTGGAGACTGAAGCAGAAAATAATAAGCCACATTCAAAGTTACACGTTATCAAGGGGCAGAATTTTGGAAAACTGCCCCATGGTCAAGAGCTCATTTGGGATTGAGGTGTACACATTGTTGTATTTAAAATGGATAACCAACGAGGTCCTATGTATAGCACAGGGAGCTCTACTCAATGAAATGTAGCAGCCTGGACGGGAGGGGAGTTTGGGGGGAGAATGGATACCTGTGTATGTGTGGTTGATCCCTTTCCTGTCCACCCGAAATGGTCACAACATTGCTAATTGGCTATTGTTATTGTTGAGTCTCTAAGTCATGTCTGACTCTTTAGTGACCCTGTGGACTGTAGCTCAGCAGGCTTTTCTGTCCATGCGATTTCCCAGGCAAGAGTACTAGAGTGCTTAGCCATTTCCTTCTCCAGGGGATCTTCCCTACCCAGAGATTGAACCTGCGCCTCCTGGGTCTCCTGTGTTGGCAGCTGGATTCTTTACCGCTGAGCCACCAGGGAAGTCCTAATACAAAATTATATCTTAATTGGAGAAGGAAATGGCAACCCACTCCAGTGTTCTTGCCTGGAGGATCCCAGGGACGGGGGAGCCTGTTGGGCTGCGGTCTGTGGGGTCGTACAGAGTCAGACACTACTGAAGTGACTTAGCAATAGCAAGATCTTAATTACATTATAAATATAATATAAAAATTTTTTTAGAAATAACTCATTTGTGATCATGGGTAAGCCCCCTAACCGCCTCTGTTGCCATGCTTTTATCTGTAAAATGCGCTAATAATAATAATGCCTGCTATAAAAGCATGCAGTGAGGATTATGAATGCTTGTAAAGTGCTTGAAAAAAACTCCTGGCACATAGTATGAGCTCAATTAATGTCAGCCTCCCACAAAACAAAAAACGCAACAGGATATGGATTTGTCTGCTTCCAAAGCATGCAGTTCCCTTTGGGGTGTCCTGTCCCCTCAAAAGGAACCAGGTAATTGAATTTATACCAAGAAACCTGAACAAGAGTCAGGATGGCCAGGAATTTGAAAGGGTGACCTAGTTACAAAGCTCACTCACATACACACACATAGATACTTTTAATAGCTGGTAAGAGCCAGAGAAAATCCAATTACAGATGAATCAATCGATTAAAAAGAAAGGGGGCAGAAGAAAGGAGAAAATGTTGGAGAGACACAGAGCCAAATTACAGCTGGATAATAGAATTAAGGGTCTGTAGAACAAACTGGGAGAAAAAAACAAAAGGATGCAGGCTGGAGACTCATTCACAGTTCTGTAATGATTTGCTATTCTTTTTTCCTCTGCTCCCTAAATCCAGAGAGCAGTCCCCGGGCCAGCGCCCCAAACAACTGACCACACTGGAGAAAGCCAGCAGATCATATGTTTGCCAAATCATATGGCAAATATATATATATATATATTTGTGTGTGTA
>NW_011494951.1:8620977-8622511 GCF_000754665.1 Bison bison bison | reverse complement strand
CAATCATATATATATATATATATATATATATATATGTGTGTATATATATTTGCAGATAAATTAACCACGTATAGTCCCTGGAACAAGAGGATTTTGTTTGGGTTAAACCGATGTGCACATTTAAAGATGAAAGTAGAGGACCCAAACACTGCCATCACCAGAGGGGGAGGGGGAGAGCTACTTCCATCGGTTAGTTGGCAAAGATACAGCCTTAGCTCCTCATGTTCTGTTTCCTAAGAAATCCTGTCTTGGCTCTGAAAGAAACGTCTCATTATTAAGCAGAATTTCTCTCTTTCATACAAACGCTTAAAAAACAAAAACAAAACTTTATTTTCTATTTCAGGGGAAAGGGGTGATGAGCTGGAGACCGGGCTCTTAATCCAGCCGCAAGCGCTACAGCTGTGTCTATTATTGGTGGGTTCTAGAATAACATCCGTTTCTATGTATTTATGGAAAGGCGTCCTTAACTAGGCCACATAAAGAGTAAGCGCATCTATAAATAAATTAAGGAGGCTTCGAGGCGCGGGCGGAGGCCCCTGGGCTGCAGCCGGGCCACACAGCTGTCTTCTTTGTGCCTGGCCAGGCCTGCCCCATGGCGGATACAATTACACGGTAGGAGGGTGCAGTGCGTGCAAGACAGAGGCCAGAGGCCTCCGGCAGGCCTCGGGGATTGACAACAAAGGTGGATTTCTCTGCCCCTAGGGGACTGGCCTCGCTTGCCCGGAGGCCTCTGGCCTCTGTCTTGGCCAGCGCAGGTGATCAGGGGGCCGTCACTTCTGGTGGCCAGCTGCCGGCAGCCGGGGTTCATTCAGGCTGGGCTGAGTTAACAGGTGGTGGGGTTGGGGTGGAAGGGTTGGGGGCGGTGGGGACAGGGCAACAAGACAAGAGCCACGAGGTAACCCTGAATATGTACCTGTAAAAAGAGTAAGGCAAGGCACACAGGGATGAAAGAAGCTTTTCCCGAGTGTGGGGCCCCATTCCTTTTTTTCCCACCCTAGGATCTGTTCTACCAGAATGCTGCTTCCTGAATGGGCATCAGGCATGAAGGATCCAGAGTTCTACTGGCAGGGTTTTTCCTGTGCACTCAGAGATTGAATTAAAAAACAAAAAAAGGCAGCTCAAAGCAGGGTCCTAGGCTCTCCAGGAGCTGTGAATCTGAAGCTGCAGTTATGTGAGATTGCCTGGGGGTGTCTACACATCCATTTGGAAAGCTCTTGTTTACAGTCCTTGTTATTGGTCCTTAACCCTGACTGCAGAACCTAACAGAAGCAGAAGATATTAAGAAGAGGTGGCAAGAATACACAGAAGAACCATACAAAAAAGAGCTTCACTACCCAGATAATCACAATGGTGTGATCACTGACCTAGAGCCAGACATCCTGGAATGTGAAGTCAAGTGGGCCTTAGAAAGCATCACTACGAACAAAGCTAGTGGAGGTGATGGAATTCCAGTTGAGCTATTCCAAATCCTGAAAGATGATGCTGTGAAAGTGCTGCACTCAATATGCCAGCGAATTTGGAAAACTCAGCAGCG
>NW_011494951.1:8620348-8620877 GCF_000754665.1 Bison bison bison | reverse complement strand
CAGCGAATTTGGAAAACTCAGCAGTGGCCACAGGACTGGAAAAGGTCAGTTTTCATTCCAATCCCAAAGAAAGGCAATGCCAAAGAATGCTCAAACTACCGCACAATTGCACTCATCTCACACACTAAGAAAGTAATGCTCAAAATTCTCCAAGCCAGGCTTCAGCAATATGTGAACCATGAGTTCAAACTAGTTTTAGAAAAGGCAGAGGAACCAGAGATTGAATTGCCAACATCCACTGGATCATGGAAAAAGCAAGAGAGTTCCAGAAAAGCATCTATTTCTGCTTTATTGACTATGCCAAAGTCTTTGACTATGTGGATCACAATAAACTGTGGAAAATTCTGAAAGAGATGGGAATACCAGACCACCTGACCTGCCTCTTGAGAAATTTGTATGCAGGTCAGGAAGCAACAGTTAGAACTGGACATGGAACAACAGACTGGTTCCAAATAGGAAAAGGAGTATGTCAAGGCTGTATATTGTCACCCTGCTTATTTAACTTATATGCAGAGTACATCCTGAGAAA
>NW_011494951.1:8612568-8620109 GCF_000754665.1 Bison bison bison | reverse complement strand
TCAAAAGCCTCTTGATGAAAGTGAAAGTGGAGAGTGAAAAAGTTGGCTTAAAGCTCAACATTCAGAAAACTAAGATCATGGCATCTGGTCCCATCACTTCATGGGAAATAGATGGGCAAACAGTGGAAACAGTGTCAGACTTTATTTTTGGGGGCTCCAAAATCACTGCAGATGGTGATTGCAGCCATGAAATTAAAAGACACTTACTCCTTGGAAGGAAAGTTATGACCAACCTAGACAGTATATTCAAAAGCAGAGATATTGCTTTGCCAACAAAGGTTCTTCTAGTCAAGGCTATGGTTTTTCCTGTGGTCATGTATGTGAGAGTTGGACTGTGAAGAAAGCTGAGCACTGAAGAATTGCTGCTTTTGAATTGTGGTGTTGGAGAAGACTCTTGAGAGTCCCTTGGACTGCAAGGAGATCCAACCAGTCCATTCTGAAGGAGATCAGCCTGGGATTTCTTTGGAGGGAATGATACTAAAGCTGAAACTCCAGTACTTTGGCCACCTCATGTGAAGAGTTGACTCATTGGAAAAGACTCTGATGCTGGGAGGGATTGGGGGCAGGAGGAGAAGGGGACGACAGAGGATGAGATGGCTGGATGGCATCACTGACTCGATGGACATGAATCTGAGTGAACTCCGGGAGTTGGTGATGGACAGGGAGGCCTGGCGTGCTGCAAGTCATGGGGTCGCAAAGAGTTGGACACAACTGAGCGACTGATCTGATCTGAACCCTGACTGTACATCTGAATCACTTGGAATTCTGAGTCGACTTGTATCCTCCGAAAAGATGCTCAAGTCTCAATCTCCAGCATCTGTGACCAAGACCTTGTTTAGCACTAAGGTCTTTGCAGATGATCAGCGTCTTAGCATGAGCGTGGTTAACCCATGATGACTTATAAAAACAGGCGATTTAGACACAAAGATTACATGCACACAGGGAGATGTCCGTGCAAAGATGAAGACAGATACTGAGTTGATACATCTCTAAAGAAGAGTTTCCCAGGTGACACAGTGGTAAAGCATTCGCTTGCCAATGTAAGAGATGCGGGTTTGATCCCTGAGTTGGGAAGATCTCCTGGATCTCCTGGAGGAGGAAATGGCAATCTGTTCCAATATTTGTGCCTGGGAGATCCCACGGATGGAGGAGCCTGGCGGCTACAGTCCATGTGGTCACAAAGAGTCAGACATGCCTGAGTATGTAGGCATGCTTGCATCTATAAACAAAGGGATGTCAACTATTGCCACTGAACTACCAGAAGTTGTGTGAGAGACTCAGACATATTCTCCCCCAAACCCTCATAAGAAACCAAACCTACTGGTACCTTGATCTTGAACTCCTGGGCTCTAGGACTGTGAGACACATGTCTGTTGTTTAAGCCTCCCAGTTTGTGGTACTTTGTGAGGACAGCCCTAGCAAACTAATACACCTGGATTCTTCTATGAAAAACCCAGGGTTTTGAGCTCTGTCTGACAGGTCTGTAGTCAGAACATTCAGGTGTGGGACCACTGGAACTACATTTGCTAAATGTCCTTTGGGTGACTCTGGTAAGGTTGGTAGTTTGGGGACCAGTATTCCTGTCTATCTATCATCTAGCATTCACCCATACAAATCCTCCCTAAGAGCAGATGCATGGGTATATGGATTTGCTTGTATGCTCCCAGTGATGGGGAGCTCATTACTTGATGGGGCAGTCCTATCTATCATGGAAAGTTCTAATTGTTCAGAGAAACATTTAAATGGAGCTAAAAATCTCCTATGATTTTCTCTATTACAAAGATGAAGAAACTGAGATCCTGAGTAGTTGAATAACTTGCCCAAGTCTGTAGACGCAGTGTGGGGCCAGCTATAGATCTGAATCTAGACAGTTGCCTTAGTCCATCCCTCTGGCCACTATGCAGATGGCCCCTAGTTTACCAAAAGCCATCACAGCTGTGCTAAATCGAGACTGCTCTCAATCTCGAGACAGAGAGCCAGTGTCCCTCTCTGACGCTCACATCTGGCTGGTGGGATGAGAGGGTGGTGTATGAGGGCGGGGAGGTAATTGTGTGATCCTCTGGGTCAGGAAGATCCCCTGGAGGAGGGTATGGCAACCCACCCCAGTGTTCTTGCCTGGAGAATCCCATGGACTGAGGAGCCTGGTGGGCCACAGTCCATAGGGTCGCAAAGAGTCAGAACGAGTGAAGTGACTTAGCGCACAGGCAAGCACTCGGCGCCTGGGCTGTGGGATTTGCCAGGTGTGCCTCCTGAATGTGGATGAACTGGGGGAGGGGCTGGCGTGTGGATCTGGTCCACGTGGCAGGGCTGGCTCGTGACCCTCGTGCCTGAGTGTGTCTCGCACGTGCACTTGGACCTCAGTCTTCACACCTGTGAAATGGAGATGTAGACTCTGCCCTTCCTACCTTGTAGCAGCCTTGAGGAACTCTAATGAAATCAAGAAAATGCCTTGTGAAAATATGATTATTATAACTTAGCATGAGCAGAGAACTCAGGTAATTCTGTGAAAAAAAAAAAAAAGTTTCTCACCAGGGCAATTGTGGCAATTGCTCTTCCTGACCAACCATTTGATTTCTGCTCAGTTTCTACCAGGCCTTGCTAGGGTTGAGTGGAAGTGGGTGTCGGGAGAATGTCAAGGATGAGATCTTGCTGGGGGCTATACATTCAGCCATATGTTTTTTCCCCTTCCCTGGATGTACCCTATAATAGACCTAGTCTTCAGAGTCAAGAACGGTGTACCCCTCTCTTTCCAATAGGCTGTACCTCAGTTGTATTTTCCTGGGGCAGGGCAGCCTGTCCCTCTTTTCCTAGAAATCTGGATAATGGCCACCCACTGGGTCCAGCTCATTCATCCTGGTTCAAAAGTCTTGATACTGACATTATTCCCATCCCTAAATTATCTCATACCCCTCTTTATCACTCATTCTACATATATTCCTTTAGTGCTTACTCTGGTCTGGATACTGTGCCAGGCACTGGGAATATGAGATGCCTTAAATGAGTTCTAAGAATCCTCCTGCAGTGCAGGAGACCCCGGTTCTATTCCTGGGTTGGGAAGATCCCCTGGAGAAGGGGTAAGCTACCCACTCCGGTATTCTTGGGCTTCCCTTGTGGCTTAGCTGGTAAAGAATCCGTCTACAATGCAGGAGACCTGGATTCAATTCCTGGGGAAGATCCCATGGAGAAGGGAAAGGCTACCCACTCCAGTATTCTGGCCTAGAGAATTCCATGGACTGTATAGTCCGTGGGGTCTCAAAGAGGCAGACATGACTGAGCGACGTTCACTTCACTTCACTATGCTTTAGGAATTTACAAGCAATCTGCTCTTAGAGCTGTGCATAGTCCCACATCAGTTCCCAAGGCTGTTTATAGACCTCTCAGCGAAGCTTCGTCCTCTTCTCCCAACCCCCTTGTGCTGGGCTAGGAAAGGATGACAGCTGAGGCAGGAGGTAGGAGCTCTGCCCTTATTCCTTGCTGTGTTACCTTGGGCAAGTCACAGCCTCTCTGAGCCTACTTACTTATCCATAAAATGAAGTCAACAGGGGGATATGTGATAAGATTCAGGGAGTGTTGTTTACTAACCAGACATACTTTGAAGCTCTCTATGTCTTCGCTTCACAGATGAGGTAACGGAGGCATAGAGAAGTTCCTTAACCTACCAGGTCACAAAAGTGTGCAGAACCAAGAGTCAAGCCCAGGTTCTCTGGGTCCAGAGCCCAGGTCCTTCAGTCAGTTCAATTCAGTCGTTCAGTCGTCTCCAACTCTTTGTGACCCCATGGACTGCAGCACGCCAGGCCTCCTCGTCCTTCACCAACTCCCGGAGTTCACTCAAACTCATGTCCATTGAGTCAGTGATGTTTTCCAGCTTATTAACAATATATAATGGAGAAGGAAATGGCAGCCTACTCCAGTATTCTTGCCTGGAGAGTCCCGTGGACAGAGGAGCCTGCTGGGCTGCTGTCTATGGGGTCACACAGAGTCAAGTACAAATAAAGCGACTTAGCAGCAGCAGCAGCAACAATATATAAATTATTTGAAGTGGGATTCCTTCGATCAGGCTTGTTTCTTACAGAGGGAAAAATTATATAATAAGTTGTGGGTAGATTTCCAGTTCCTACTCCAAGGGATCTTCGACCGAGGAATTGCAACTGCACCTCATGCATTGGCAGGCGGATTCTCTTAACCACTGAGCCACCTGAGAAGCCCCATAAATTATTATATAATTTTGTTTTCTGTAATAAACAAGCCTACCTAAGGATCCCATTTCCAATGAGGAGGAATCTGGTGGAGAAGCTTCTTCCTCCTTCCTCCCACTCACTCTCTCCTTTGTTAAAATCTAGATTTGGATACTGGTTCCAGTGCCAAATGGATCCGATTTGTACAATCTGAAGGTCATTTCCATAAAACCAAGTGAGCTGCCTCTTTCTACCTTCAAGGTCTTACAGTAATAGGTACAATTAAAAACAGTGTTATTCCAGTTTCTTTGTTGCTTAAACAGTTTGACTTTTCACTGTTACATCCCAGTCAAGTTCTAAGATACCTATGTTGCTGCTAAGTCGCTTCAGTTGTGTCCGACTCTGTGCGACCCCATAGACGGAAGCCCACCAGGCTCCCCCGTCCCTGGGATTCTCCAGGCAAGAACACTGGAGTGGGTTGCCATTTCCTTCACCAATGCATGAAAGTGAAAAGTGAAAGGGAAGTCGCTCAGTTGTGTCCGACTCCCAGCGACCCCCATGGACAGCAGCCCAGCAGGCTCCTCTGTCTATGGGATTTTCCAGGCAAGAGTACTGGAGTGGGGTGCCATTGAAATCAGAATAAGGATGATATATGGAGAAGGCAATGGCACCCCACTCCAGTACTCTTGCCTGGAGAATCCCATGGATGGAGGAGCCTGGTAGGGTACAGTCCATGGGGTCGCTAAGAGTCGGACACGACTGAGCGACTTCACTTTCACTCTTCACTTTCATGCATTGGAGAAGGAAATGGCAACCCACTCCAGTGTTCTTGCCTGGAGAATCCCAGGGACGGGGGAACCTGGTGGGAGGCCGTCTATGGGGTCCCACAGAGTCTGACACGACTGAAGTGACTTAGCAGCAGCAGCAGCATGCAATGTTCACATGGATGAAAAAAATCAAATAAAGGAAAGCGATATAAAAATGATAAAATAAAAGCAGGGTTTTTTTTTTTTTGTTGTGTTGTTGCTGTTTTGTTTGTCCCCAAGGGAAAAATGTACAGATTTAACTAAAGTAAATGTGTCCAGAGAAAACCTAGAGCTCAAGATAGTTCAGCTTCCCTACAGATTAAAAATAAAATGACAGTGGTTAATACCTATTTAGCCCCTGGGCTTCCCTGGTGGCTCCGTGGCAAACAACCCACCTGCCAATGCAGGAGATGCGGGTTTGATCTCTGGATCAGGAAGATCTCCTGGAGAAGGACATAGAAAACCCTTTCAGTATTCTTGCCTGGAAAATCCCATGGACAGAGGAGCCTGACAGGCTACAGCCCATGGATTGCAAAAGAGTCAGACACAGCTTAGTGATTAAATAACAACAGCATTTAATTTAGCTCCTTTATTGTGCTAAGGCGGTGAGACAGTCATTTAATCCTCCCAGTAACCCTAAAATGAATATATTATTATAGAATAGGACTGAGAATCATTTGAGATGATGTAAGTAGGACACCATATCCATTGCCTGGCACGCAGTAATTGTTCATTCATGGCCAGCATTAATGCATTATTTAAACCCATTTGATGGATAAGGAAACTAAGGCTCAGACAGATTTGGCAACTTGCCTGTAAAGTTACATAGCTACAGGGTGGCAATACGGGGAGTTCAACATGACCAACCTGGCTCCAGGGATCACATGTACACTTCCTATAGTGCCATGCAGTTGCCAAGTTGCATTTCTTGGAAGAAAAACAAAACCCATACTTTCATTAATTGAAAAAAAAAAAAAGATCTGAAGTTCTGGTTCCCCTGGGTTATCCCTGTTCCTGGTATGTTTTTCTCTTTCCTCTAATTGTCTAGTCTCATTAATAAGAAGCCACCACACAGTTCCTTTTGTAACCCCTGGCTTAGCTCAGAGTCTTAAAGGAAAGCGGAGAAACCAGAAGATGCCACCGCCATCTGTTGCAGGTTTCTCTTGAGCTTCAAGTTAACAAGTCCTTCTCTCCACGGTGACTCACACCCCACCACCTGCCCCTCCCCACCAAGCCAAGCTGGGTTATGACTCATTCCGGCTTCTGACAGGCTCAAAAGAACCATACATTTAGGTCCAGTCTTCGAGGTCAAGGAGCACCATGGTTCTTTAAGCTGCACCATTTGTGGTTGGCACACGCCTCTCCTTCAAACAAGGGGAACTCCGTGCCTCTGTGGGTTTCTTCCTTTCAGCTAATTGCTCCCTCTTTGGTCCCTGAAAACACTGTCAGTGGAGGGGATGCTCCTGGGTCAGAAATCAGGTCATGCATACTCCGGGGCTGAGACTTTAGGTGACTTCTGGGGATTCATAAAAGAATTGGACACTGGAGAAGCCAAATCCTCTCTTAAGTGAAGCTCATTAGGAATCCCAGCAAAAGCAGGAACCCCTTAGTGCTGTGTCATCACAGGCTACTGGGCCTGTGGTTTCCTGGGCAGGTTATAATTAGCAGACAGCTCACCCCGGAGGAAAGCAGGGACTGAGGCTCAGAACTGGTCCTCCTGCCTCTGGCTTGGCTTCCCGCCAGCCTGCCCCATCATCATGTCCCTCTTACGCTTAAGATCTTTAATGACTTCCTTTTACCCTCCACTTAACAACAGGAAGAATGCTTATGCAGTTTAAATGGAAAAGAAGAAAAAACCAACTCACTTCTCTCCCTTTGCCTCCCTGCCCGACCCGCCCAGTGTCTTCTGGTCTCTAAGACTCATCTCTGCTGTTGACTTTTCTGATTGGCTAGCCTAAGCCGGGTGCCTACGCTGTATGTTGCTTCGTGTCTTGGACTTCTTTCCTGCTCAGTCCTACTGTGCGTCACTGTACTCTGGTTTTCTGTCTGTTGGTGGTGGTTTAGTTGTTAAGTCATGTCCGACTCTTGTGATCCCATGGACAGTAGCCTGCCAAGCTCCCCTGTCCATGGGTTTCTCCAGGCAAGAACACTGGAGTGGGTTGCCATTTCCTTCTCCAGGGGATGTTCCGGACCCAGAGATTGAACCCGAGTCTCCTGCATTGCCCGCAGATGATTTACCAACTGAGCTACGAGGGAAGCCTGGTTTTCTAATCATCTATCTTCTCAACCGTGTGATGAATTCCTTGAGGAACAAGACCCTATTAGCTCAAGTTACATAGTAGGTGTTAGAAATAATGGGCAACACAGCAGGGTGATTGAGAAACTTACCTGTGTCTCTTTTTATATGTTACTGCAGATTCACTGGAAGCAAAGGAAAGGTACCCTTTTCTAGGTTATTGAGATCAGAATTTTCTTTAATCTTAATGAAGGCAGTTAATAGCCTTTTGGGGCCCCAAGGCTGAAAAAAAAAATAAGTGAGTGGGCCCCTTCCCATTCAGTC
>NW_011494951.1:8600583-8612468 GCF_000754665.1 Bison bison bison | reverse complement strand
TTTTTTGTTTTTTTTTTACTTCAAGGTACATTCCCACTGAAGTATAGTCTAAAGTGGAGATGGGACCTATTCAGGGTTTGAAAACAGTGGGGGACACAATCAGTGAGATGGCTGTGCATGATTGTGCAGGTATTGAGAGAACCAGCCCAACTGGAAGGTGGTGGTGGTCATTATACTGGCCTGTTGTTGCTCAGTTGCCAAGTCATTTCCAACTCTTTGCAATACCAAGGACTGCAGCACACCAGGCTTCCCTGTCCTTCGCTATTTTCACGAGTTTGCTCAAACTCATGTCCATTGAGTCAGTGATGCTATCGAGCCATCTCCTTCAATCTTTCCCAGCATTAGGGTTTTTTTCCCAATGAGTCGGCTCTTTGCATCAGGAGGCCAAAATATTGGAGCTTCAGCATCAGTCCTTCCAATGAATATTCAGGATTGATTTCCTTTAGGATGGACTTGTTTGACCTCCTTGCTGGCCTAAAGGTTGAGTGCAGTGGCCCTGGAGTTCTGGCAAAGTTCCCTGTGGCTGAGCTGGTGCAGTGGTGGGGGACCGCTAGTATAAACACTCACTTTCTGGTAATTGATGACAACTGAGAAAGGGCTTCTATTCAGCAACAGCAACACCAGAGACTAGAAATGAAAACTGAGGCTGTTGCCTCCTTACTACACTCCCACCTCCATCATTTTCCTGCATCTAGTAAGCTCCAGGATTCTTATAGGATCCAGATGCAAGAGGGGGATTGCTGTGGGTACAAGTAAGATAGAATTTATTTGATAAATAAGAGTTTTATGGGAATACTTTTATGTAATGAAGGTGCCTTGTCAACAAAGAAAATAGACCACTAACCTTGCAAATGAATCAGATGGAATGAGAAGGATTTTAGTCCAGTAAGCGCGTATGGAGCTTGGTACTGAGAATATCATGGTGAATAAGCCATAGACCCTCCCTATATAGTGTTCTTGGCAAACTATGGGCTTCCCTTGTGGCTCAGCTGGTAAAGAATCTGCCAGCAATGAGGGAGACCTGGGTTCGATCCTTGGGTTGGGAAGATCCCCTGGAACAGGGAAAGGCTACCCACTCCAGTATTTTGGCCTGGAGAATTCCATGGACTATATAGTCCATGGGGTCTCAAAGAGTTGGACACATCTGAGTGACTTTCACTTTCACTTTGGCAATCTGTGAGGTCGACCAGATGGCCACGTAGTCAAGAACTTCTGTAATTGAATTTGTTGTATGTTGAGGTAGAGGAAAACATTGAAGGAAGGGGCGCTTAGCCTGAATTGAGGAAGCAGGGAAGATTTTCTATATTAATATATCAAGTATATTGTACTTGAACTTGTCCTTGCTGGCAAATGAACCAAATCTGTGATAAGAGACAGAGAGAAAGAGAAAGGGTATTCTAAACATTAGGGAAAAAGAGATAGAAATTTGTATGAACTATCTTGGATGTGGGGGCATTTATATATACTTGGATGTTACTGGAAAATGAAGTGTGTGACTTTAGTGGTGTAAGATGAGGTTAGAATGCTAAACAGGTCCAGAACCAGAGAACCCTGCCTGGAGCACATCCCAAAGATGAGGGACAGAAATCGGAGGGTTTTATTTTTTTATTTATTTTTTTTATTCTTCCAATTTTATTTTATTTTTAAACTTTACATAATTGTATTAGTTTTGCCAAATATCAAAATGAATCCACCACAGGTATACATGTGTTCCCCATCCCGAACCCTCCTCCCTCCTCCCTCCCCATACCATCCCTCTGGGCCGTCCCAGTGCACCAGCCCCAAGCATCCAGCATCATGCATCGAACCTGGACTGGCAACTCGTTTCCTACATGATATTTTACATGTTTCATTGCCATTCTCCCAAATCTTCCCACCCTCTCCCTCTCCCACAGAGTCCATAAGACTGTTCTATACATCAGTGTCTCTTTTGCTGTCTCGTAACTGGAGCCTATTATACAGAAATCGGAGGGTTTTAAGGAGATCAAATTTCAGCTTTAGAAATATAGATTAATTAGTGCATGCTAGGAGATGGTTGGATGGCATCACCAACTCGTGAACGCATGAGTTTGAGTAAGCTCCAGGAGTTGGTGATGGACAGGGAAGCCTAGCATACTGCAGTCCATGGGATCGCAGAGTCGGACGGGACTGAACGACTGAACTGAACCGAGGTCTTAGGAATAGATCCTAAAACCTCAGTGCATTTTCAGTGGTTTTATGCAGTGTCCATACCAAGGATAGTGGTGATGTCTTGATGAAGACGACAATGCTGATGACGACAGCAGGTAACAAATAATGCCTCGGTATGTGTCAAGGTTACCCTAAGTGCTTTACAAATATTTCTCTTAATCCTTATAACAACCCTAAAATGTAGAACTATTATCTATTCCCATTAGACAAGCGAGAAAATTGAGGCAAAAGAGGGATCAGACTTAAGATATAGCTGGTTCTGGATGGCCAACACCAGAACTAGTTTTGAACATATCCATAGGAAGGAACAACTTCAGGGAACGGGGAATTTAGTGGGTAGGAAAACAGTCACTGCCCCCTGGGAAGAGTCCTAAGAACAGAGAACATGGCCTGGAGTGTTGAAGCATGTAGGACCTTGGGGGAGAGAAATGGTAGACAGGTGTCATTCCAGAGTATTTTGTCAAGGATGACACAAATGGTCCATGAATTCATTCAGCCCCTACTGAACACAGCTCTGTGGCAGTTTGTGGGTTAGACCCAAAGATACACATCCTCCCTGGCTTTTAGAAGCATCTGGTTGATTCTAGGAATGACAGAGTGACAGGCAGACAGAAACCTGTAAATTCTTCCCTTTACTTTTCATCCATCTTATAATATGCACATGCATGCTAAGTCACTCCAATCATGTCCAACTCTTTTCTGCCCCATGGACTGTAGCCCATCAGCTCCCCTGTTCATGGGATTTCCCAGGCAGGAATATTGGGGTGGGTTGCCATTTCCTACTGCATTCGATCTTTCCAACCTGCATCTCCAGAGTCCCCTGCAATGGCAGGTGGATTCTTTACCACTAGCACCACCTGGAAAGCCCCCATAATATGCATAGGTAGGTTTTTGGGGTTTTTTTTTTCCTGCCTGTCCAACATCCATTTTATTTCTTTTCATTTTCCTTTTAGGAATTACCCCTCAACCATGTTGCTCAATACTCATAGGGTTGGCCTGAGATTCAAACTAGAGTGGTGAGACATTCTGTCTCTAGAATCTGACTTTTGAATGGAGTGACACAGTAATGAGAAATGGCTAGAGCTGCTTCATCTAGCACCCTGAAGAGGCTTTCCTTTGGTTCCTGGAGTTGAGGGTGCTGGAGCACACAGCTTGTTTTCTTTATAGTCATGTATTTTCTCATATCATCATCTATGTAAGTACCTAGCTGTCTATCTAAAATCATACTGTATATAATTGTGTGTGGGTCTCCAAAGTGACTAGGTAGTAAAGAACCTGCCTGCCAATGCAAGAGCCAGAGATGCAGATTCCTTCCCTTGGTCAGAAAGATCCCCTGTAGGAGGAAATGGTAATCCAGTCCAGTATCCTTGCCTGGGAAATCCCATGGACAGAGAAACTTGGTAGGCTACAGTCCCTGGGGTTGCAAAAAGTTGGACAAGACTGAGTGACTGAGTACAGCACATAAATGTGTGTATATATACTTTTTTTTTTTTTTGCTTATATTGGCTAACTGTTTTCTGTTGCTTTCAACCAAAGACATTTAACTAATGTGTAACCTTTTCTGGTATCTTTCTGCCTTGGTTTTTCTACCTGTAAAATGGGAATAGTAAAACTTGCTATGTTCCCTCAGGAGGTTGTAGATTAAAGGTACATGCCAATAAAATGCTTTCAGAGGCTTGGATGAGAGTTTCTATAGAACTACAAAGTCTCCTTCTCAATTTTAGCTGAACTTTCAAAGAGGGACTTTCTTTATATACCATAAAACAACTTTTATCCTGAGAGGATGTGTTCCTGGTTTTACTGTCTCTGTAAACAGTTTAAGGATTGCTCCATACTTGCTGTGTTCCCAAAGCTACCATTCAAGATGAAAGCTCAGCTTTATTTAGCGTGAGAAGTTGCTGTGTGACATGGGAGGTGATGTGGCATTATGGCTCTTATGTGTTATTTAGTGATAAGGAAGTTGGGCCAAATTCTCATGTTGTTACTTTTTGGCTTTTTAGGGTTAATACTCACATTCTTACCTTAAATCAAAATAAAACCTGATTTTAGAGTGAAAAAGAGCTGCATCATTTTAGAGTATTTACCAATTTTGAAAGTGTGTATAGTAATAAACACTATAACACCTACAGATTCTAGACTATATGGTTTTCAAAACACCTATACTTTTCCTTAGGCCAATGTAAATTCTAGAGTATCTGGAAGAAGCCAACTATAGATATGACTTTTTTGTATGCGTGCTCAGTTGTGCCCAGCTCTTTGTGACTCCATGGACTGTAGCTGGCCAGACTTCTCTGTCCATGGAATTTTCCAGGCAAGAATACTGGAGTGGGTTGTCATTCCCTTCTCCAGGGGATCTTCCTGACCCAGGGGTTAAAGCCATGTTGCCTGTGTCTCCGGCATTGGCAGGCAGATTCTTTACTACTGTGCCACTTGGAAAGCCCAAACATCAGACTGCTGAGTTATTATTTTAAGTGAACCATTTTTACAATATGCAAATATTATGATAATGCCACTCATCAGAGAAAATTTAGAAATGCATAAGGGTAGAAAAATACAGAAAAATGCATCAGTATTTCAGTAGACTTGCTGCCCTAAAGGGCTTCCCTTGTGGTTCAGCTGGTAAAGACTCCACCTGCAATGCAGGAGACCTGGGTTTGATCCCTGGCTTGGGAAGATCCCCCAGAGAAGGGAAAGGCTACCCACTTCAGTATTCTGGCCTGGAGAATCTTATGGACTGTATAGTCCATGGGGTCTCAAAGAGTCAGACACGACTGAGCTGTCCTAAAACAGCAATTCATTACATTTTCATAGAGACAAATTTACATGAGACCGGAGTTTGATCCCTGGGTCGGGAAGATCCCCTGGAAAAATAAATGGCAACCTACTCCAGTATTCTGGCCTGGAAAATCCCATGGACAGGGAGCCTGGTGGATTGTAGTCCGTGGGATCTCACAGAGTTGGACATGACTGAAGTGATGTAGCACACACTGCATTTTCACATATACCAATTTCCTTTTGTTGTCATTGTTTTGTAATTATTTCCTATTAGTTGATACAGTTTTATGCCCTGTGCTTTTTTTTTTTCTTGTTGTATTACAGCTCTCGGAGTTATCTATTTTCACCCCCAAACTCAGTGGATTACAATAAGAACCAGTTTGATTATTGATGAGTCCGGAGGTTGACTGAAGATTTCTTCACTTTGCAGTCTCATCTGAGCTTACGCATGGGCTTGCCATCAGGTGATTTTTGCTGGGCAATCTCAATCGTGTGTGGGGTGGGGTTCCCTGCTCACCTGCACTCGGTCTCTCCTCCAGAAGACCAGCCTGGGCTTGTATTTGTGATGGTGGCAAGATTCCCAGAGAGAGAGCGAGCAGAAGCAGGATTTAACTGCAGCCTGGGTATATCGCTATTTCCCTGGTGGTTTGTTGCCAGTGCAGGCCACAAAGCTGACCTGGGTTCCACAGCTGAGCAGGTAGCCTGCATGGCTCAACGGGAAGGGACTGGTCATGTGCAATGGCCACGGATAGAGGAGAATTGTATCTAGAGCTTGTCGTCACTCAGTATAACATAAGTACACTCTGTAGTAACTCATAAACATATGTCAGGACTTTATAGTATTACATTGAGTAACACCATCACAGATGATTTAAATGTCCCTGTATTTTAAGCAGGGCTTCCCAGGAAGCGCTAGCAGTATGCAGGAGACATAAGAGAGGAGGGTTCAATGCTTGGGTCAGGAAGGTCCCCTGGAGGAGGAAATGGCTGCCTACTGCAGTATTCTTGCCTGGAGAATCCCATGGATAGAGGAGCCTGGCGGGCTACAGTCCATGGGGTTGTAGAGAGTCGGACATAACTGAGATGACCTAGCATACACATAGTCATGTTTTAAGAAATATAGGATTTTTTTGTTTTGTTTTGTTTCGTTTTGCTGCAGCACAGCAAACAGTTTTGTGAAGAGCAAACCTTTCTATTTGGTGTTATTTTAAATATCCTAATACAGAATCACAGAAGTGAATGTCTTGTTTATAAGTATTGCAAGTATCTTTTATAAGTTTATAGGACTTCCTTGGTGGCTCAGACAGTAAGCGTCTGTCTACAATGTGAGAGACCTGGGTTCGTTCCCTGGGTTGGGAAGATTCTCTGGAGAAGGAAATGGCAACTCACTCCAGTACTTCTTGCCTTGAAAATCCCATGGACCGAGGAGCTTGGTGCAGGCTACTATCCATGGGGTCTCAAAGATTGGGGCATGACTGAGCGACTTCACTTTCACTTTATAAGTTTATAAGTATTCTTATTGTTTTTCCTTCATTCTTGCAAAGCGCTTTGCAAGAAGCTTATACTAATTTCAATCCACATCAGTAGTATATGAGGGTTCACTCTACCACCCTGCCACCCAGGTGTCTGCGCTGGAAGTCTCATCGGTCTTTGCAACCCCATGGACTGTAGCCCACCAGGCTCCTTCGTCCATGGGAGTCTCAAGGCAAGCATAGTCGAGTGGGTTGCCATGCCCTCCTCCACTCATATTGAATACTTAAAAAAAAAAAAAAAATCCTCTGCTGAAACAAATAAGGAGTATCCCTACCCCCAGCATTTCCTTGATGTAATTGGTGTGTTTATTTAATTGCTAATAAAGAAAAGGAGGGATCCAAAAGGTAAAAAGAGGTTTTATATAGTCAAACAAGATTAGGAGATGCTGTGTGTCATGTTCCTATCCCAGTTAATCACAGCGGACATGCTCTGAGGATTCTCATAGTCAGGTGTTCAACTTTATTGTTGAGTCAGTGTTCCCTTAATTAATTAGATCACAGAACAATCATTTTTGTAGCATGAATTAACACTTTGGAACAACTGTCTTGAGTGGGATATTCTTGAGGAAATGTTGCCTTAATAATACACAGTAGTTTTTTCCTCATCATGGGAATTTCAGATGCCCTGGAAAAAGGCAAGAAGGAGATGAGACCCACCTGGGGCTTCTGGTCATTCCTAAAATCATGCCAAACTTTATGAAAAAGAAATTAATCTTGTCAATGAAAATGTTCAGCTTCTCTTTCTTCCCAATCATTCTCTTTGCAGTAATAATCCTGGATCTTTCGGGTTTTGCTTGAAGGGATGCGTTGGTGAGGGACAGGGAGGCCTGGCATGCTGCGATTCATGGGGTCGCAAAGAGTCGGACATGACTGAGCAACTGATCTGATCTGATCTGATCTGTACTTCCCCAGAAATAGCAAGCTGGCATTTTTCTTTACATTTACACAATAAAACTTAACCTATCTAGTGGCCTGGAGCTTAAAATGGCCATTTTCTAAGACTGTGCTGCTCTAGATGTGGTCCGAAGACCAGCAGCATCTGCACTGTCTGGGACTTAGTGACGATGCAGGGTCTCAGGCCCTGCCCTCCTGAATCAGTCTGGGCGCCTTTTCAGGAGATTTCTTGGTGATTCAGTAAGTGTGTAGAGGACAGATCCAGGGACACCTAGCTAAACTAAAAGACTTGCCCGTGGGCTTCCCTGGTGACTCAGATGGTAAAGAATCTGGCTGCAATGCAGGAGAACTGGGTTCAATCCCTGGGTTGGGAAGATCCCCTGGAGAAGGGAACAGCTACCCACTCCAGTATTCTGGCCTGGAGAATTCCATGGGCTGTATAGTCCATGGGGTCCCAAAGAGTCAGACATAGTTGACTTTCACTTCACTCACTTCCTCCTGACCATTGCTTTGTCATTTAGCTGCCAGCACCAGGCATGGCAGAGTCGGTAGGTATAGGTATAGGTGGGTCTTCAACCCAAGTTCTAGGGTAGTGCCTTTATTGTAGCAGGCTCCTCGGTCCAATCACAGCAGCTGACTCTGATTCATGAAGCACTAACGGCTTTTACAGAGTTCTCTTTCTTAGGCACTCTTCAGAAGTAGTTAACAACATGGGCCTGATATATTAAGTTGACCCTAAAACTGCATTCCAATATACAGTAGGTGCAGACAAATACTATTTGATTCCACTTCTACGAGGTATCTAGAATAGTCAAATTCATAGTGTCAGAAAGTACATTGGTAGATACCAGGGCCTGGGGCTGGGGGGTGGTGGTTGAGAGGAGTGATGGGGACTTACTGTTTAATGGGAACCGAGTTTCGGTTTAGGAAAGTGAAAAATTCAGGGATTGGATGAGAGAGAATTTACACAACAATCTGAGTGGACTTGGTGCTGCTGAAATGTGCAGTTTCATATGGTTAAAATATTAATAGGAGGTTTTATATTGTGTGATTTTCACCACAAGAAAATTTAAAAAACCTTAAAAACAAAAGAAAAAAAAATGACTCTGAAGGAGACTTCCTTCTTCTGCCAGTTACTAGCTGTGTGACCTTGGACATGTAACTGAAACTTTCTGTGCCATGGTTTATTCATCTGTAAAAGGAAGATAGAGGATCCTGGTGGGCTTCAGTCCACCGGGTTGCCTCAATTAGGGGGCTTCCCTGGTGGTTCATATGATAAAGAACCTGCCTGCAATGTGGGAGACCTGGCTTCAGTCCCTGTGACTGGAAGATTCCCTTGGAGAAGGGAACAACTACCCACTCCAATATTCTTACCTGGAGAGTCCTGTGGGCAGAGGAGCCTAGCGGGCTACAGTCCACGGGGTTGCAAAGAGTCAGACGTGATAGAACCACTAACAATTTCATTTTTTCACTTTCAAAAGGAGGATAAGGGAAATTTCTGTTCCTTATGCCCAAGACTGGCTGCAGTATTTGCAGGGCCTAGTACTGATTGAAAATGAGAGCACCGTGTCCAAATGTGATGGCCTTCCTGAGGTCAGGTCCATGGATGACTTGAAGCTGTCCCTCCTAGAGCTGTTAAGATGATTGCTGGGCCTAGGACAGGGGAGGAACTCAGTACATTCCAGGTGTTAATAAAGGGTAGAGAGGTATGTAATGTTTCTCGTACTTTGCAAAACAAAGAACTGAGGATCTAGAAAATAAAGCAATTTACCCAACAAGGCCAGACAGCTGAGCTGCTGTGATATGATTGGACTTGGGTCTGCTTCTAAAGAGAATGAGCAGAAAGTCCCAAAAGAAGGAACAAGGGCAAGAGAAAATGAACCTGTCCTGAATCCATGGGGGGTGGGTGGGGGTCGGTGAGGAGAACCAGGGGCCAGGAACCCACTCACTTCTCTCACTGTCAAGGGAACGGCAGGGGAGGAGTGTGTGTCTTGTGTCTGTGGCACCTGAGGACACTTACCAGGTCAAAGGTGGGACTGAGAGCCACTGACTCAGGTTGGGCTGTTGCTGATATACCGTCATTGTTCAGTCGCTAAGTCATGTCTGGCTCTTTGCAACCCCATAGACTGCAGCACGCCAGGCCTCCCCGTCCATCACCAACTCCTGGAGTTTGCCCAGATTCATGTCCATTGAGTTGGTCATGCTGTCTCACCATCTCATCCTCTTCTGCCCTCTTCTCTTTTTGCCTTCCATCTTTCCCAGATTCTGGTCTAGCAGAACTTTTTGATCTATTTTGATCAGAAACTTCAGCCTGTGTACCATTTCTCAGGTCTGTGGTTTCCTAAAACCTTGAATGACTCCATCCTAAGTAGAGAACCAGGTTCTCTCCTCCGCCCCACCTGTCTGGTAGAAATCTATTTTTTTTCTCTAAGGTGCAACGTTTCCTGGTATCCAAAAAGATCAATCTGAAAAAATTTCTTTCATCTCAGGCACCCAGAAATCTGGCTTATTAGTCTCAGTTCAGTTCAGTTCAGTTACTCAGTGACTGAGTAACTGAGTAACTCAGTTACTCAGAGAATACGATCTCATGGACTGCAGCACACCAGGCCTCCCTGTCCATCACCAACTCCAGGAGTTTACCCAAACTCATGTCCATTGAGTCAGTGATGCCATAACCATCTCATCCTCTGTCATCCCCTTCTCCTCCTACCTTCAGTCTTTCCCAGCATCAGGGTCTTTTCAAATGAGTCAGCTCTTTGCATCAGGTGGCCAAAGTATTGGAGTTTCAGCTTCAACATCAGTCCTTCCAATGAACACCTAGGACTGATTGCCTTTAGGATAGACTGGTTGGATCTCCTTGCAGTCCAAGGGACTCTCAACAGTCTTCTCCAATACCACAGTTCAAAAGCATCAATTCTTCGGCGCTCAGCTTCCTTTATAGTCTGGTATGGGCTTCCCTAATGGTTCAGAGGTTAAAGCGTCTGCCTGCAATGTGGGAGACCTGGGTTCGATCCCTGGGTCAGGAAGATCCCCTGGAGAAGGAAATGGCACCCACTCTAGTATTCTTGCCTGGAGAATCCCATGGACGGAGGAGCCTGGTGGGCTACAGTCCATGGGGTCACAAAGAGTCAGACATGACTAAGCAACTTCACTTTCACTTCACTGAGAGTAATTGCACACTCAGCCAGGAGCCCTAGAGAAGGTGGTGTGTGACCACCCAGCATACAGATTATCCAGTGTGTTCCCTTCCACATGATGAGGGCACACAGGTAAATTATTTACACTGGTCTAGAAGATGAGTTAGGCACTTACCATGAGCAATTTTAATTCTCACAACAGTCCTTGTGGGCAGACACAACCCTTCCCACTTTACAAATGAGGAAACAAGCATCAGGGAGTCTAGTCACACACCCCAAGTCATAGAGGCTATAAAGGGGTGGACTCAGATTAGAATCCAGGTCACTCAGGTCCGACCATACCATTCCATACCAGACCTACATTTTTAACTACTGCATAGTGAACTTCCACAATTGAGATGGCCAATTTTGTGAGTCACCTTGACTGGCGGCATCCATCACTAATCAGTAATCATTGCTAAGTCATGTCTGACTCTTGCAACCCCATAGATTATAGCCTGCCAGGCTCTTCTGTCCATGGGATTCTCCAGGCAAGAATACTGGAGTGGGTTGCCATTTCCTTCTCCAGGGGATCTTCCCGACCCAGGAATCGAATCTGGGTCTCCTGCATTGCAGGCAGATTCTTTACCAACTGAGCTATGATAGAGGTGTCTAGATAATGGATTCCAAATTCATCTCAGTGTTTATATGAATGGGTTTTGAGGTGAGATTAACTTTTAAATCAGTCTGAGTAAAGACCACTGCCCTCCCTAATATGGATAGACCTGTCTAATGAGTTGAAGGCCTGAAAAGAACAAAAAGGCCAAACACAAGAAGGCCTCTCCAAAACACAAGAAAAAGGCCTCTCCAAAACACAAGAAAATGTTCCCTGTCTTTGGACTTGACCCGAGACTTAGTCTCTTCCTGGGTCTTGCTCCTGAGAGCCTTTGGGAAAGAGCCATTGATTCTCCTGTGTCTCCAGCTTGCCAATTCACCCTGCAGACATTGAGACTTGCCATCCTCCATAATTATATAAGCCAGTTCCTTATAATACATATATCTCCTACATTTTATTGGTTCTATTTCTCTAATACAATGATATTCTAGGAATTGTGCTCAGCACTTTGAGAATACAGGGATGCAGCACAGATAAGAAGGCAGAGTCCCTATTTTCAAGACTCTTACCACCAAGGGAAGAACATTAATAACACAGCAGATATACTGCTGTTGAGTTCTGAGAAGGAACTGATGGGATTGGGGAGCCAAGGGATGCGATTTTAGGCCAGAGGACCCGTGAATTTAAAGGCAGTGTGGCATAAGGGAAAAATCTGATTGGGGAAATATGTAAAAAAAAAAAAAAAAAAAAAAAAGACTTTAA